>NW_027533256.1:8903234-8946327 GCF_008692635.1 Crocuta crocuta
CAGGAAGGTGTTATCCCAGTTCAAATATGAGAAAGCAAAGTCAAAAGGATTAAGTAGCTTCCCAGGATCCCACAGCCAGCACATGGTGGTACTCCTAAATTCAGCCTCTTCTGGAGATCCTACTGAGCGTGACTGTAATCAACATGTGATCCAAAGACCAACATGTTAGGTCTTTTGGAGAGGATTTGGTAATAACAAGATGGTGGACTCCCTGGGGGCGAAGGCTGGGCCACTGATTCCTATTTACCCCTTGTCTGACCCTTGACCTGGCACAAAACAAGGGAAAGAACATGAGGTCAAGAATCAATAGGTAAAGCCTTGGGCAAGTTACTTAACATTTCTGGACCTCAATTTCCTTAGTTGATACAGATAGTATCAACTACCTTTTGGAGTTGGTAGGGGTTAGAAATTATGTATGCAGAGAGATCTTACATATGGACAGAGAGAGATGAAGAGAAATTAGTTGAGTACATGGAGAGCTTCAATAAATGTATTTACTATTTTTTAAATATTTATTGATTTATTTAGAGAGAAAGAGCAAGTGCATGCGGGGGGTGGGGGGGGAGGGGCAGAGAGAGGAGAGAAAGAATCCCAAGCAGGCTCCACACTGTCAGCATGGAGCCTGACACAGGGCTCGATCCCATGATTGTGAGGTCATGATCTGAGTCCAAATCAAGAGTCTGACGTTTAACCAACTGAGCCACCCAGGCACCCCAATGTATTTACTATTAATATGTTAATATTAGCTGCTTAACAAATACATGTCGGATGAAGGCATATTGGTCTGATATTTTTTAGATTTGGATATATAAACACACAAGTAGGCTCACTTTTGATACAGACTCATTAGCACTCAGGGAAGTACCCAAACTCACACACTGAATCAACTGTAATTTAATGAATTAGATTGGAAGTTATTCAAGTGTAAAGGCATTCAGTGAAGAACGGTGGGGCCGTTGTTCTATAATGCCTTACTCCTAGCCATTTCATTCACAGATTCTACTGTCATTGTCCTTCTGGCAATGTTGCAAGCATCTGTTCATTTTCTTCCACACCCTCCATGCGAGATGAGGACGGGATTTATGATTGAATTAAAAAGTCAAGCTGTACAATGTGAGCCTGCCTAAAGGAAACAGAAACCAAGAGACCTTCTGTGGGAATTAAAACTCAATCTGTTGTAGATAGTGATGGCTGCCCATGACGGGAATGTTATCTGTCTTGTCCTTGACCTCCAGTCCAGAGTGCCTGCCCCAACAGCAGCCTAACCACATAGAAATGCACAGCAGTCAAGGGGCACCTGGGTGGTTCAGTCAGTTGAGCATCCAACTCTTGATTTTGGCTCAGGCCATGATCTCCAGGTAGGATGGAGCCCCATGTCGGGCTCCGTGCTAACAGCAGGGCACCTGCCTGAGATTCTCTCTCCCTTTCTCTGCACTCACCCCCAGCTCATGTGTGTTCTCTCTCTCTTTCTCTCTCTATCTCATTTTTTAAAAAAAGAAAGAAAGAAAGAAAAGAACACTTATAAAAGGCACAGCAGTCAAGCCTCTGCAGCAGTGGGAGGCAAACTTCCCAACAGGTAACTGGGGCCCTAAAGTGGAAAGACATATAACTCACAGGCATTAGAGGAAAGCAGTTGTCCAAAATTCTAGTGTGAAACTGTGGTTTGAGCCTTGCAGACTTTGGGTACCGGCTGCTGACACCTCCCCTCCCGGCAGCCAGCCTTGAATGACACCGAACCCATCGGCTCAGCTGCTTTGTTTCCTGCCCAGAAAAGGATGCTTCGATTCCTCCTTTCTGTCCTAGTCCGGTGCAAAATGTGGAGGGGAATGCAAGGAAGGCTAAAATGTGATGCGCACAACAGGGATAGCAGTGGGAAATCCAGCAGAGACTATGAACTGGGGCTGGTGGCTCGCGGGTGCTGGGGCCGAGCCCCGGGGTCAGCTCCAAACACAGGGTGAAAGGCACGTGGCTGAGGCTCTGGCTGTGCTGCCCCCTCCCACGCCCTGTGGCTTCTGTCCAGGGGCAGCTGCAACACTTGGGAAAGCTACCTGGCCACAGCGTGAATGTGTAACAAGACGGAGAGAATGTGAGTGCCTTCACGGCACAAGGCAATGGGGTTCCCACATTTAGGACCCAGAAAATGTTGTCTGGTGTGATGTGAAGCATCTCTGTACACAAGGGGAAATTGTCCAGAGAACTGGGAGCGTGAGAAAGAAATCCAGGAGCTCGGATTCACAGGCAGTCTGCAGTTCGGTTACAGGACCGTTCAACCAAAACGCAGTAATGATTCCAGGTAACCGGGAGGGAGGGGAATGTTAACATCCCCGGTTACATCCACGCCTCTCCCCAAACCTGTCCCAAAAAATGCATAATATTATTCTCTGATGTGGGCAATTGTTCTCTCATACTTACCTCAAGGATAAATAAAAGTGTCTCTTTAAAGAACTTTACCCTTTAGGTTGATCTCCAACATGCCAAGTCTTAACCAGGTAAGACCAGCGTGCCCGCTATACAAGCGCACCCTCGAGAACAGCTCTCCAGTCCCCTCCCTGGCAGAGTGCCACATGCAAGTCCCAGCTATGTAGAAACCCTGGAGGAGCCACTTTCCATAAGGACTTGACTGACAAAAAGAATGTCCTCCCTGTCACGCAAGAGCGAGCAGATAAGCACACAATGGCTGTATCGACCACATCTGATAAAGAACTGGACGGAGGAGGCCACTCCCGTCGGTCAGAACAAGCAATGATAGAGCCCATTCTGCCCGTGAAACTGCAGAACTTCATGATTTGTGCCACGACACTGACTCTTTGCAAGCCAGCAGCATGAGAAAAGCACCACCAAACCTAAGTAATCTTAAAGATCTAGTACCTCGTGGTGATAACGAACTCCTGCAAATAGAAGCCTCCGGCTTCTGAACTCGGGTGAAGACATACCTTTTGATTGAGCAATGGTTAATTCTATGTTGTCAGGAGAGTTCTGAATCATTCTAACAGCCATGTCGAACGTGAAGCCCTCCAGACTGATGTGATTCAAGGCTAGAATCTGCCCTCCTGGAAAAATAAAGCATCTTAATAATACTGTCAAGGAGAGAAAGAGCCATTCCTTAAGGCAGTGTCTGGCGATTTAAAAAGACTTACCCGGTTTGATCTTTTTAGCTTTTTCAGCTGGTCCTCCGGGTATAATAGAAGATATGAAGATGCCAGGGGCAACTCTGCCAACATCTTCTCCCTCATTAATGACAAAACCTAGAATCCAATGGTATTTAATAAGATGATACGTAATGATGCTGCCCAGAGAGGTTAGATTATTTGCTTGAGATCACACAGCTACCAAGTGGCACTGCTGATATTTGTACCTAAGTCATCCGATTCTTGAACAGCTCTTTCAACTCTGCCAGACACATGGATAAAAGTCAACTTCCACCATTAGTAAGCACAGCTAAAGCTAAGAACACAACCCAACAATAGGCACTGCATTTTGCCCAGGATAATCAGAAATAGGAAAGAGATTTTTTTATCTGGGTATACTTGATACACAATGTTCTGTTAGTTTCAGGTGTACAACATAGTGATTCAACAAGTTTATACATTATGCTATGCTCACCACAAGTGTAGCTATGATCTGTCCCCAAACATCACTATTTCAGTGTCATTGACTATATTCCTTATGCTATGCCTCTCATTCCCCTGACTTACTCATTCCCAAACTGGAAGCCTGTATCTCTTCCTTCATTTTGCCAAACTCTCCCCCTCCCTCCCCTCTGGAACCATCAGAGGGTCTGATTCTGCTTTTTGTTAATTTATTCATGTTTTTTAGATTCCACATATTAAGTGAAATCGTATAGTATTCATCTTTCTCTGTCTGACTTATTTCACGTAGCATAATTTCCCTCTAGGTCAATCCACATTGCCTCAAATGGCATCATCTTATCCAGAAAGAGATCATTTTTAATAAAGTATCTTGTCTCAGTGTCTTGTTTCTTGTGTGATTTTAAGGACCTTTAAATGTAATAAACAATAGGGGCGCCTGGGTGGCTTAGTCGGTTAAGCGTCCGACTTTCGCTTAGGTCATGATCTCGCGGTTCGTGGGTTTGAGCCCCGCATCGGGCTGTGTGCTTGACTGCCAGCTCAGAGCCTGGAGCCTGTTTCGGTCTGTGGCTCCCTCTCTCTCTGACCCTCCCCTGCTCACGCTGTCTCTCTCTCTCTCTCCTAGAAATAAATAAAACATTAAAAAAAAAATGTAATAAACAATAGGGGCGCCTGGGTGGGTCAGTCAGTTAAGCATCCAACTTCTGCTCAGGTCATGATCTCACGGTTCGTGGGTTCGAGCCCCGTGTAGGGCTCTGTGCTGACAGCCAGCTCAGAGCCTGGAGCCTGTTTCAGATTCTGTATCTCCCTCTCTCTCTGACCCTCCCCTGCTCACACTGTCTCTCTCTCTCTCTCTCTCAGAAATAAATAAAACATTTTTAAAAATTAATGTAATAAACAATAAAGACATGAAAGAGATGGACTATTCCTGCCCATCCCTAAGAATCTAGATATACTACAGAAAGGTTGTTACATAGTATTAGGATAAAAAGTCTCTTTCTATCTTGTACTTAGAGTCTCAGATATGAGCCCCAAAATCTTATCAGGAAAACTTTGACCCAGAAGTTCCTTTGTTTGTTAGGGACACTTAAAGGGAAGAAAAAGAAACAATCGTTGAAAAAGGCAAGTTGAGAGAGAGGCAGGAGAGGAGAGTCAAAAAGACAAAAAGGGAAAATTGCACACGCCTCCCTTCTGCCCAGAGGGAGAGACCGGTCTCCCCTCTCACCAAAACCACGACGTGGCTCCCGGCGCAGTGTCACATGCACAATTTCTCGTTCCGGCTCAGGTATAAAGTTCTTTCTCCTGTTACTCTGTGGCTCTAGAGGTGGAAACAAAATCCAGATTATGCTTTCCCTTCAAATTATCTGAGACCTAATACAGAAGGGATAAGCTGTGTTTTACACACATATGTGTACACACACACACAATACTGGGAATGGATCACAGAACACACACTTCTGATTCCCGTCACTGGGTCAGCACACTTGCTTCATAAAGCCTCACTAGGTCAATGCTGGCTTATCAAGACCAGAGACAAGATGGGGGCAGAGGGCACGGTACTTGTTTTCTATACAACTTCCTATAGCTAGTTTTGTTCTGCATTGGTCTGTACAAGGGAGAATTTGAGCAAAGATGTGCTTGCAGGCAGAGAAAATCAAACTAAAGTTAGAGCACGGAGATGGGACAGCAAAGCCTTCCCCTCTTTGGTCTGTAGTAATTGGGGACAGCTCTTGATTTCCGCACAGGTCATGATCACAGGGTTGCGGGTTCGACCCCACATTGGGCTCTATGCTTGGTGTGAAGCCTGCTTAAGATTCTCTGTCTCATTAGGCACCCTCTTACACTGTTGGTGGGAATGTAAACTGGTGCAGCCAGTCTGGAAAACAGTGTGGAGGTTCCTCAAACAATTAACAGTAGAACTCCCCTGTGACCCAGCAATAGCAGTGCTAGGATGGGTGACGGGCAGGGAGGAGGGCACTTGTTGGGATGAGCACTGGGTGTTGTATGGAAACCAACTCGACAGTAAACTATATTTTTAAAAAAGATCCTCTCTCTTTCTCTCAAAAAAACAAAACAAACAAAAAGCTGCTCAGCAGTATTCCCCAGGGCTTAAGTCTTGTCTAGCCTACATATTTTCTTTAGTTCTGGAATCATTTTGTCTTTACTTTCCCTAGGGTCTTCCCCAGACCCTGTATATGTTGTCTGGTGATATTCGGAGTCGGTGAAGAGTTGTAGCTGAAATGGACAGTGTATTTCTGGCCACACCACTTCACAGCACGTCTTCTTTGTGCGGGACCAGAACACTGAGAACCTTCACCAGGGCTGACACATGTCAGACCCACATGCCCCTGGTCCAAGCCAAAGCAGGACTGCAAGAGCTCTCTCTTCCTGACCATAAGTAGCTTTGACATTAATTTAAAAAATCACAAAGACTGTGACTATGACTGGGAAGGCAACATGAAGTAGTGGCAAAAGCTTTAAGAGCAAGCATCACACGTAGGGTTTCTTTTTTCCCAAACATGGCCCACGCCCCGGCCCTTACCCCTGTGCACGCTCGGAACAGGTGGCCCGGAGAGAGGGTCATAAGTCGTCGACTTCTGGATCAAACAGATGGTCTCCAGCTGCTCCCGACCAGTACAGGGGCTGCAGGGAAAGGCCATAAGATGAGAAAAGAGGACTCTAAGAGGCAATTTCCTGGCACTTCTGAGTATGGTTGGTGGCCTGGGGGTAAGGCAGCCACATGCCTGACCAGCCAGCAGACCCACAGACACCCCATCACAGGCTGACGTGGCTGCCAGGAGAGTACTAGAAAGAATAGCTTTGGGGTCTTTCTGTCTCAGAGGGGACCCTAGACTCACCTGGCCTTCTATTATCTCTCCTTTGTGTTGGACATGCAGCCCTTCCAAACCTCCATTTCCTTAACCATAAAATAGGAATAGTGTATTTACTTCCACACTTGCAAAGTAATAATACATGTTTGGCTCCAAAACAGGGTAATGAGTATGAAACCCCAATGCTTTTAGTGGGTCCTGATTTTTTTGTTGTTTGCTTTTGTGTTCAGTCTGGCTGGTGCCTGCTCTGGCTCCCCCACTGTGATGGGCCCCCGAGGGCTCCACACAGTAACTCACCTGCTGGCCCTTGCAGGCTTTGGGCTGGCTACCCCCTACCCCCATCATACCAAGCTGAGAACAAGAACCTTTCATGCAGGCATTCAACTGGCCTTTCTGTTCTAGTGAACAGAAAATAGTCTATGCCCTAGGAGAATAATGAATTCGAGGGTGACATTGCCACGCCTCCAGGGTCAGCTGTGCACAAGATAAGCTCCACTGAGGGATGAGCAAAGTGGAGGGGAAGAGGGAAGAGTAGAAGCGCAGTCATGGCGGCTCAGAGCCCTGGAGGAAGCCAGCGTGGGCTTCATCGGAAGAAAGGAAGGCCAACCATCTGAACAGATTTGGCCCTTCGTCCCCCACCTCGGTGAGCTCACAGCCGCCCCCCTGCTTTAGGCAGCCAGACTAAGGCAGGGATGCAGGCGCAGGCAGCTTCCCACGGAGCCTCTTGCTGTTGTCTTGGATCAGTGATGCTCTGTTCAGACGGGCCAGAGCTAGAAAGGGAAGGACAGTGGCAAAGTGAAAGTGAAGGGGAAGAGGAGGCGAGAGCAGGGGCGAGGGGCAAGCCCAGAGCCATTCTGCAGAGATTAGGAATGAGGCCTCGTTCTGACTTGGCTTCTGTTTCTACTGTGCATTTCAGCAGGTTCAACCCTCGTGGACGGAGCACCCACCACATGTCAGGCCCTGGGCTGGCAAGACACTGAGGGCAAAGGTGGATGGGAGGGGGGCTCCGCCTTCCAGAGTCTCCAGCCCACGGCAGAATGAGGAGCAGGTGCCTTTCACGCCACACAGAGCCCACCAGAGTGCCCAGGGAGAGGCCCTGTACAGCGCTCCTGGATTCAGAGGAAGGCCACTCCCAGGAGGGGCCGAGAGAGGCTCTGAGGACAAGGTGGCATTTGGCAGAACCTTTGGAGGAAGGGAAGGACTTCCATGCCCAGGTTTCTACGGCCTGCCTGATCTGGCCACAGGTGCCACTACTGCTTACAAAGGATAAGGGCTGGCACTTACTGCCGGTCCCACAAGGACAAACCCCGCGTGATTTCATCCCTACCAGGCAGTTGGAGTGGTCACATGCATAGGGACCAAAAGTAGAATGGTGGCTCTCCGAAGCTCAGGGAGGAGGGCGGGGGTCATGATTCATGGACAGAACTTCAGGTTTGCAGGATGAAAAGGGTTCTGGAGATTGTTTGCATAATAATGGGAGTGTACCTAATGCTACTGAACTGTACACTTAAAAATGGTTTAGATAGGGGGGCACCTGGGTGGCTCAGTCAGTTAAGTGTCCGACTTCGGCTCAAGTCATGATCTCACGGTTCATGAGTCTGAGCCTGCATCCGGCTCTGTGCTGACAGCTCAGAGCCTGGAGCCTGCTTCAGATTCTGTGTCTCCCTCTTTCTCTCTGCCCCTTCCCTGCACATGCTCTGTCTCTCTCAAAAATAAAATACATATTTAAAAAAATTTTTTTAATGGTTCAGATGGTGAATTTTATGTCATGTGAATTTTCCTGCAAACCCCCCCACCCCAAAAAAAAAAAGACCATTTACAGAAAACCTCCACACCCTGGCCACAGATCGGAGGAAAAAGCAGACGTGCTATTGCTCTCTGGAAGCTCACTCACTGTTTAACAAGCAGACAGGCAGACACATGTGGTTGTCAGGGTAGAAGGGCACGGGCGGCTGCTCTAAATGGAGCCAATGACATCAAGGAGCCACCCCTTTGCAGGGACAGTCAGGAAAGTTTTCACAGGAAAGGTGATGTGAAATGGGGAGCCAGCTTCACAGGGGAGGAGGGTGAGGCGGGGGGAGGGGTATGTCAGGGTTGACGCCCCTACCGACCACTCTGTTTTAAGGGGCACTGAGCAAACAACTCCGGCACAGCACTGGGGATGGGGTCCCGTCTCATTGGGTGTGAACGCCTGCATGCAGCCCCTCCCTTCCTGTCCCGGCTCCAGCCACCAAGCCGCAGGCTCCGGGCTCCAGGCCAACAGCTCAGCCTGTTCCTGCCCACACAGGCCCCTGTGCTTACCACATCTGTGAGTGCCACGCGGCGGGGACTGTGTCTGTCCTGCTCATCGTGCTGAATCCTCAGCCACTAGCCCGGGGCTGGCACACAGCAGGTGCTCAACCAACTTTTCTAGCAAGACGAACTTGGACCTTTACTCATGGTACCCTCCCCTCCCTCTCCCTGTGCCCAAACCTACCAGCCCTCATGACCTGGTGTCACATGCCCCATGCAGCCTTCTCCAACCCCCTCATTTGGAAATAACCATACATGTTTAACCCACTCTATCCCTCTAGGGGGTGTTCCTAGCATGTTCCTAGCAGAAGGGACCCACATTAGGACACTGGCCACAGACCCAACCCATGTTCAGTGTTTCCTAACATGATTTAATTCCCACAGCCATCCCGGGGGTGGGTGTGTTATCATCATGGATAGATGAGGAGGCTGAGGCCCTTATTAAAGAACTTGCTCACGATCATATAGCAATAGACGGCTGAGCAGGCAGCGAAACACTGAGGGGGGCCCAGAGCCCCGACTGAAGGGGCCCTCGGCTGAGTCATCTCTGCCCAAGCCACAGTAAGGAAATGCTGAACAGCTCATTCATGCCACGGAGACCGACAGAGTTAGATGCAAGTCCGCCCTCAGCCCACTTCAGGCTCTGGCCACAGCAGCGGTGAGCACTTCCACGGGAGCTCAGGCTTGGCTCGTGCTGACAACATCCAGTGTGGTCTTCCTGCTGCCCTAGAGCTTCTTTCTCATCTCAGTGCCCTCTGCCCCCACTATCTCCACCCCTCCTAAAAGTATGGGGGAGTTCATGCCTTCCATGGACAGCATTCAAGCAGAGGGGAGAGGAGCCGGTACACAGGTGTCGTCTGCCTGTCCTTCAGACAGACCATTCTGGGAGGCCTTCTGTGCACTTCTCACTGGAAAACAGCCCTGGTCATCCATGCCAGCTACGCCGATGGCAATGCCCTCCTTGGTTTGATTTCCCCTTCCTGTCTCACCCTGCTCACCCCTGCTTCCTAGCACCATCTCCACAAAACCACTGCATTCAGTCACCGCCTCAAGCTGTGCTTCTGGGACCTTCCAGATGGCCAAGGACCCCATTTCCTTTTTCATCTAAGGGTTGCTAGCCACCTCCGAAGTGAGTTACTAAGGGTTCTGAACTTTTGGCATTTGTGAACTAAAATTAAAGGAGCAGCAGCATTTGCTGAGGACTCTAACCTAGTTTCCTGTGGAGAAGGCTGGCTGCCCAGCGGTGCTGTGGGCCCTGCTGTGCAAGCCTGCAGGCAGATCCCGGGAAGCCCAGCATCCTCAGGAAGGATCCTTTGCAATCAGCACATTCTCAAGGCGGCCTTGAGTCAGTCATAGCTTCTTCCTACTTTTAAATTGCTATAAAGTATTATTAATTTGAATGCCAGAGTAAAAATGGCCACAAATTCTTTGACACTCCTACATCAAGAGATGAAATCTGTTTCTGCTACCCTTGAGTCTGTGCTAACCCGTGACTGCTTTGAGAAACCAAGTATTTCAGAAGTGACACTGTGTCAGCTCCACTCCAGCCTTTAAGAGGACTGGCAGCCTCACCTTGAGCCACTAGAGCCCTGAGTCGCCATGGAGAAGACTGGCTACCTGGCTGGTGGCACCAGGTGCAGAGGGCCTGAGACCACACAGGGAGGAAAGGTGCCCAACAGAGCCCACCGTGCCAGCCATCCCTACCGAGGGGCCACGCGTGTAAGTAAAGTCATCTTGGAGCCTCCAGACCAGTCCTGCTGAGTACTGTCAAGTGACCCAATACTATGCAAAGCAGAATCACCTAGCTGAATGAAGCCTGCCTGAATTTCCATCCCTGAAAACTGTGAACTAGAATAACAAAATGGTTGATGTTTTAAGCCGCTGTGCTTTAGAGTAGGTTGTTACGCCGATAATCGTTCTCCATCATTGCTGATTTTGCTTGTGGTGCACCGTGATGCACAGTTGCATCAACAGAATTTGGGGCAATAATCTAAGAATTACATATGTGTATGCATTTATATGTAAAAGAATTCTAGATGGATAGGTACATAATACATACATACAATGCAGTTCAGATGAATTATCCATACCCTCTTGCTGAAGCAAATGTATAACTCATTCCAGAAAACAACTCCTCCATTGGTCATGTGCTGCCTGTGAATCCAAGCTATTTATATAACTTGCAATGTAAGTGTCATCCAACTTCTAGGCTATTTCTACATTTACCGATCCATGTGTTATAATGTAAAGTTGTGTTTAGAAGCTCATTATTTTCGCTTACAAATTAAATGACAAGCAATGCATCAGCAGAGAGAGCAGCACAGTATAAAGGTTAGGAGTGTGGACTCTAGGTCCAGATGGGCTCAAATCCCAAACTCTCCCTTTTTCCCCTGTACAACTGGGAGAATGATAGAAACCTCTTCGCAGGGTGGGGAGAGTAAAATCAGTTGATGTGTGCAAGTGCTGAGAACAGTACTCGGCTCATGATAAGACCAAACAGGCTAATGACAAATTGTTTATTTTGTCCTCATCTAGTTCTTTCTCCACCTGAACAACACAGAACAACACAGAGGGCAGGGTGTCCGCCCTGTAGACTTTGCCTATAGCCGGCCTTCAGGAAATCTCTATGGAATTGGTTGGTAGTTGAATGAGCATAGACCTCCATCGGATATCTGACATCCTGTAAATGACTTCTTCAGGGACAGACTGCCCCGGAGGGCCAAGTACAAGGTGGCATGGGCTCAGAGAATGGACGTGTCAAACCCACCTGCCTCGGATTCCCCGTGCCGCAGTCTCCTTGCTGGTTTCCACGGTGAAGTTATCCAGAGACATGCGCCGCAAGCCCCCTGCAGCGGCTCCCAGCCCGGGTGCAGGTGCGAACAGTGCGTTTTCTGAGCCCGACAGCCGCTGAATCCAGGTGAGAGGCTGAGACGGGGCCAGGTGTGCAAGACTCATGTTGGCCATTTGCACACACTTATCATCGTCTGGAACTTGGGAGAAAAGGATAAACAACATAGATACACAGAAGCATGACCCTCAGATCTATCCCTCCCTCTCAGGGTGACAACACATCACAGACCCCGGTTTCTATTGTTGCTTTTCTTTCTCCACAGTCTGTCCTGGGGCTGACTCGTGGGGTTCTCGCAGTTAGCCCTGAGGATGCCCCGCCTTCCTAACTAGCACTCACTAATGAAAGCAACCTCGGAAACACAGCAAGGGTAAGGAGACACCCTCCCTCCCCCTGTAACTGACAGGCCCCCAGCCAAGGTTCTGATGGTTGTTAACACTCAGGGCAATGTCACAAATGCCAGCAGAGCCTAGTGTATCATTTACTGCTGCCATCCATTCTGCTCAGTGCCTTTACAAAACTGTCCTCACAGATGTAACAAACAAGTGGGTCTTCAAATTACCTGGGCTCCGAGATCAGGCTCTCACTCTGGATTATAGTCTTTAACCTCTACACAGTTTAGTTTCCCTGGTAATATTTAAGATCCAATATTCTGAAATATGAGTACATATCAGATGCATGGAGCCTCCCTCCGCCTTGAACTTCCCTTTCTCTTTCACATGGAAGGATGTAATAAATGGTACTCATGAAGCCCCTGACTCAAGACCGTGCATGTAAATGACTCTTTACCACTTCACTATTCGTGTCATTCATAAGAAACTGAGATTTGATTGATAGAGTTGTTAAATTAACTAGGCTTTATAAAGCCAAGTTTGTGTTTTGCAAAGGAAAATGATGACTGTATTCTGGCCATCTGCTCCCTGCTAAAACTGAGAAGGAAAAAATGCTCGGGTGCACAGTGCCTGTGTGGCTGTAGTTTTGTCTGTCTGCACGTGTGCATGTCTGAAGCATGGTGATATGCTTCCACTTCGAGGGTGTCCATGAGCACTGACTTTCTCAAAGCAGAACCCCCTTTTCTACACTGGCATCTGGTTCACTGCCAGGGCTGTGCCCACTGAGAAAGGTGGCCTTTTAAAAATACTTCTTGAGAATTTTCTGTATCTGAGACATTCGGTACCATCACTCACACACAGTGGGCGAGAAAGAACAAAGGACTCTAGGCAATTTGAATATGACCTGCAGCTTTCACACAAGTCATATAGGATCTTCCTCCAGAGCGTGGGCCCATTCAGACATGAAGCAACAACAGTGGTAACATCAACACCGACAGCTCACCTATGCTGAATGCTTATTATGCGCCAGGCACAGTGGTAAGCACGTTCTCTATATGGTCTCATTTAAACTCCACAAAACCCTTTTGGGGTAGTATTATAATGTATACCGATTTTATAGAGGAGGAAATTGAGGCTGAGAGAGAGCTAATAATTTGATCAAGGTCCTAGGGTTTATAAATGGTAAGGCAGGAGCCACGCTCAAGTGGGCTGACTCCACAGTGGGTACTAGAAATGGAGGTGTCCAGGACACAGAGAGAAAGACAGCGGCCTAGGGGATTCATCTGAGACATTCTCAGCCTTCTGATCACCAGGGCCCAAAGGGACTGTGACCTTAGGCTTAATTATGGACCCAAGATAACTTCATGTGTTCAGCAGCCTGCAAGATAGCATTCAGGGTAGCTGGAGATCAAAGAGAAGGACTCAGGGGGGCACCTGGGTGGCTTAGTCGGTTAAGCGTCCGACTTTCGCTTAGGTCATGATCTCGCGGTTCGTGGGTTCGGGCCCCGCGTCGGGCTCTGTGCTGACTGCCAGTTCAGAGCGTGGAGCCTGTTTCAGTCTGTGACTCCCTCTCTCTCTGACCCTCCCCTGCTCACGCTGTCTCTCTCTCTCTCTCTTTCTCTCCTAGAAATAAGTAAAAATATATTTAAAAAGAAAAAAAAGAGAAGGACTCAGGGCCAGACATAAGTGAAGGTTCAGGCCAGGCTGGAAAGAGTGTCACGTGCCACCCTAAGTCTGGGCTTGTCCCTGCAGACAGCAGGAAGCCCCTGCAAATTTTCAGCATGAAAGGACATGATCATATTGGTGCTTTTAAAAGGTCACTTTGAAGGCCAAGAGCAAGACAAATTAGAGGCACATGACTGCCAGCAGTGAGCCCATTTGAGAGTACTTGGTGACAGGTGGGATGTGACTGGAAGGTGCAGGATCAGACCCCCTCCCCCACCCAGTTTCTTGCAGAGTGGGTGGGTGGTCTCGATTGAACAAGACAAAGGTAAAGGAGGAGAGAGTTGTATGGGAGGCTGAGATATTTATAGACACGCTGAGTTTGAAAGTCATCTGGGGCCATTAGATGGATGTGGCCAGTTCCCAAATGGATGCAATCACTGAAAATGGTGTCTGCAGAAAGAATTTCTAATATGAAGAAATATTTTTCAAGGCAAAGAAAAATTGTCTAATTTTTCCAAAAAAAAAGACGTACAAATGGCCCACAGGCAAATGAAAAGGTGCTCAGCATCACTCGTCATCAGAGAAATGCAAATCAAAACCACAGTAAGATGTCACACCTGTCTGAACGGCCACTACCAAGAAGATAAGAGACAACAGATGTTGGTAAGGATGTGGCACAAAGGGAACCCTTGTGCACCGTTGCGGGGAATGCCAACTGGCGCAACCACTATGGAAAACAGTGTGGAGGCTTCTCAAAAAGTTAAAATAGAACTACCATATGCTCCAGCAATCCCCACTTCTGGGCATACACCGGAAGGAAATCAAAACACTACATTGAAGAGACACCTGCACCCTCGTGTTGACTGAAGCATTAGTTACAATAGCCAAGACATGGAAACAACCTAAGTGTCCATCAACAGAAGAACAGAAGAAATGTGTGCGTACAGATATTATATATCATATATTTTATATATGATATGATATATTTATATAATGCATATATATTATATGTGATATTTTTCAGCCATAAGGAAGAAAAAACTCCTGCTATTCGAGACAACATGGATGGACTCTAAGGGTATTATTCTAAGTGAAATAAGTCAGACAGAGAAAAACACATATTGTATATTCTCATTTATATGCAGAATCTAAAATCTGAACCAATAGAAGCAGAGAGGAGAATGGTAGTTGCCAGGACCTGGAGCAGGGGTGGTAAGGGAGATTAAGGGAGATGGGGAGATGTTGGTCAAAGAGTACACACTCCCAGCTATAAGATGAGTAAGTTCTGGGGATCTAATACACAGCATGGTGATTATAGTTAACAATACTGTATTATATCCTTGAAAGTTGTTAAGATAGGAGCTCTTAAATGTTACCACCACACACACACAAAAATGTAATTATGGGAGGAAATGGAGGTTTTAAGTACATTATGGTGGTAATCACGCTGCAATACACAGGTGTATCAAACCATCATACTGTACACTTTAAACTTACATATTTATGTCAATAATAATTCAATAAAAGAAAAAACACAAGAGAATAGCACCACCTCAACCCAGCCCAACAAAGAAAAATTGCCCGAACTAATCTTCTTTTAAAATTAATTTAATTTTGAGAACAAGAGACAGAGCACGAGCAGGGGAGGGGCAGAGAGAAAGCAAGGCATAGAATCTGAGGCAGGCTCCAGGCTTTGAGCTGTCAGCACAGAACCCAACGTGGGGTTCGAACCCATGAACCATGAGATCATGACCTGAGTTGAAGTCAGATGCTTAACTGACTGAGTCACCCAGGTACCCCTGAAATAATCCTTTTAATACAAATGTTAGATTCCTGAAAAACTCTTAGGATAGAATTTACAGGTTGAGAGAATAGCATATTATGAGCAAAATCAGCTTAGAAAGACTAGTTTCACAAGGGAGCCTGTGGATCTTTATAAATATTTCACATTGACTGGTATGAGGCAATAAAAGTAATATTGATGATGTTTCACACTGTATCTCAGCAATAGCAGGTAAAATATAATTAATTTACATTCATTATCTCCAGCTCCATGCAAATACCCTAAAACTGCCACTCTGTGATTTCAATGAAATATTTATAATTTACTGGAGTTTGCTGCTAATATGCCCCTTTATTGTCTATGTTTGGTTCCACATCGAAATGCTCAGTGATTTTGTTTCCTGATTGAGGCCATGTCCCAGGACCACAGAATCCAGCGTTCACAGTCCCCACACGAACTGGCTAGCACTGAACAAAATACCACAAGCAGGAGCTGCTGTTCCTTCTCACCCGGAGCAATGACCATGAGACACATAGCGCTGGAAACATCCTACGTGCTGGCCCACCAGATGCCAGTGTGCTCACCTGAGGACACTGAGGCTCAGAGAAGGCAAGTGAGTTGCCCAAGTCACACAGCTAATAAATGGCACTGCCCAGAGTCTACTGGGCTCCAGGGGCCACATTCCAAGTCTGGATTCTCTCACGTTGATGTGCATCCAAATCACCTGGGTTCTTTGTCAAGCGCAGACTTATTCAGTAGATCGGTATGGTGCCCGAGATCCTGGATCCCTAGCAAACTCCCTGATGATGTGCATGAAGAGACCACGGTATGAATATGAAGGCTGACGCCACTATATTATATTGTTCCCTTTTCTAACTAAAGGATAAATAATGCTTAGAGATCAATAACAGATGTAATAAATTCAACACTCAAAGCCAAACTTCTCTTGTCCAAAAGTCCCTGTTCTGACAGGTTATAAAAGGCTATACTGTGGAGTGAAGTGCATAGGCACCAGGCTCAGGGAGCCACAGGTTCAAACCTCAGCCCTGGCACCCAGCTGGCATGTCACTTAACTTCTCCAAGCTTCAGTTTGCTTCCCCCAGCAATGCTGGTGCTTGCCTCATTTAGCCACCAGGCAATTGCAGTTTAAGGAAACAGTGTATTTATTAGGAGCACAAATGAGATAATTCATGGAAGGGCTCAGCATACTGCCTGGGAAAGTACTAATAACAATAACAAATGGTTCCCTAGCACTTCCTAACTTTCAGTAAATATTAACTAGTCTTTCGTGATGTGTGACCTCATTTTCCCTAAGAGTCTCCTTCCTAATTAAAGCAATAACACATGTACATTGTTGAAAGTTTGGTGAATATTGAAAAACACACAAAAGAGATAACAACCATGCTTATGTGCCTGACTCACAAAGGTAATAACACACCCCCAAAAGTACTTTGGTGCAGTTCATTTCCATATCCCTCCTTTCTTGTTTTAAAACATGTTAACACTAACCAAATTGTTATCCTGGTGTTTATGTCTGTGCTATCCAATACAGTAGGCATGTGTGGCCATTTACGTTTAAATGTAAGTTAGTTAAAATGACATAAAATAAAAAATTCAGTTCTTCCATTCCATTCGCCACCTTTCAAGTCTTGGGAGTTACATATGGGTAGTGACCCTCCATAAAGAATGGTGTAGATAGTCCATCGTTGCAGAGAGCTCTGTCAGAGCAAGATACGGCTGCGTGTTTCTCTTTTCCTCATTTAGCACCATATCATCTACATGGTCACGTGTCATCAGTCTCCAAAAACTAACTTTAATGTCTAACTTATAGAGATGTGTTGTGATTTATTTCGCTAGTCTTGTGTGTCTGGGGACTGAGCTTGCTTCCAAATGGTAGCTGTTAGGAATAATAACGTTCTAGTGAACACCCGTGAACATAGACTTCCATGTACTTCCATAGTTATCACCTTTGGATAAATACCTGCCTACAGGCAAAATTACAGGGCTAGTGGACATGAACTTCTTTTAAAGGCTTTTGATATATATTCCCAATTGCACTTCAGAAAGATTGTATCCATATACCCCTCCCACCACCATGTTACCTATTTCAGCATTTACCAGTCAAAGAAAAACAAAACATATTTCACTTTAATGGTATTTCTGGAGTTATTAGAGAGAACTAAAATGTTTTTGGAGGTTTCTGGGTCAACTGTATATATTTATACAAGTGATTTTATGAAATAACAAACTTTCCGAACTGGAGGTTGAGAATATAGTGTCTACTCACCAGCTGCAGCTGGCAGGAAGCTCATCTGGGCGTTAAACCCATGCTGGGCAGAGCAGAGTCCCAGTAAATATTTACAGGTCTTGGCTGAATCAGTGACAAACGTGTGCTTTTTCCCAGTGATGCCGCTTGTGATGGTGAACTTCTTTCGCTTAAAGAAGCAAACACGGACTTTAATGTATTGGTCATTTTTACCGTCCATTGAAGCACAAGTGTCCCGAGAGTTATCAAATGCTGGAGCCCTCAGTTTAATCTCAATGTATCCAGAAGTGTATGACAGATGTTCTCTGTCTGACCATGGCCCTATATTTTTCTTAGATTAAAGAAAATCCCCCCTTTTTTTCTTCATTCACAAAGCAAATGTTTGTTTACCGGGTAATCACTATCTGCCAGGAAGTATGCTAAAATAAAATATGAAATGAGTCAGGCACACACATGGCCCTCAGCAAGGAGTGGACATAATTCTCCATGTGCCTTTTGAAAGGCCATTAAATAGACCCACAGTTTTCATTGCACAAACTCCCAGAAGGCACAGACAAAATTTCAGCTAGTGGGATTAGAGAAAAGATAAGATCTCTGTGTGTATTCTCATATTTCTTACTGTACGGGCAAGGCTCTGTTCTAAGTGCTTTCTGGGTATTCATTCACTTCATCCTCAAGGCTACAAAATGAAGGAGGTCATACAATTATCCTCATTCTACAGATGAGGAAATACACCAAGAGTTCTGAGAATGCAGCAGGAATTGAAGCCACATCACCAAGAAATCCTTCCCCTCATTTATACCTTCATTATCATATGAAGTGATAATATTGGTCAGTTCAGTGGGATAAACTGGAGAGGATTATCTATACAGAGCTTTGGGGAAAAGATCCATAACTATTTTCAATGCACGATGTTAATAAAGACAATCAACTACGAAGTAAATAGAGATGTTACTAAATATGCATTTACATATAACTTCTAAATGAAATCTCTAGTCTAGATATTCTAGATATTTCAGTAAGGACTTTGAACTTGCTCCTAGAAAGATAACGTTATAAATGCAGGGCTTATGCTTGAAAGGGCTCCTGAAACTCCTGATCCTGGTTAATGCTAATTAATCCCTTTTAATTCATGGTAGTTACCATTTCCAAGAAGCCCCATCCACAGTGTCAAATAGTAACTAAAGGCAGAAAATTCATTATTCATTACTTTTCCTCTGAGAAACTCTTTTACCCATAGCCTAATTTTAAATAATCTGAGCATTTTCTAAGTATTCTTTCACTATATTGACACATGTAACGTTGAACCTCCTTATACAAATGTGAGTGGACTTGGAATCCATACCTAGTGTTTTTTTAAATAACTTATTTTCTCAAACATTCATGGATGCTGCCCTAATAGCCTCGATGGTTTTTTCTTAATATTCCAATTATAATGATGCCTGAACTCCAGCAGTTGAATATTTGCTTTTCCAAACTTGAATATTTGCTTGGAATCCATCCCCTTTGTCAGCACATGTTGATAACCTCATATAGTCTTGACAGCTTTATATTAAGAACACTCAGGTATTAAAAAAATTATAGATGCATAATGCCATTTTAAAAAAATCTAATACCTATTCTTTAACAAAACTGAGAAGAGAGAATCATACATACACACACACACACACACACACACACACCCCTTTCTTTCAACTCACAAACTCTTGGCAAAACTCCCCTTTTACACACTAATGCTTTAAGGCATTAAACACCACAAAGAGTGGAATCTCCTATCAGAAAGTTGAAAACAATCTTGACTGTAGCAGTCTGGATTTTTTTTTTCCATGTTGATAACGTCAGTTAATGAGTCATGCACATCCCCATGCAAACTTTCACATGGGAGAGCTGCTCTGTGAACAAGGTGATGTAAAACTCGAATTCCGGAGTTTTCCGTACAAACAAGAAAAGCATTACACCCCTGTTCTTGCAGTACAAACACGCTTGGTGCTTCCATAACACCACATTCATTTCTATGCATTGTGTTATCATTTTGAATATTTCATTCCCTGTAGTCTAATCGTTGTTGCTGTTTTTTCACCCACTAGTTTGTGTGTCCAGATTGCTATCTCACTGCGGGACAATGACGCTCTTCCAGACAGACGCACATTTGCCATAGGAGCTAATGAAGCTGAGGGTCCTGGGGGGCTCTGACCAAGTCTTCATATGTCCTTGCAAAGCGTGGAAAGTGAACTTTGAAATGCTCAGAGCCAGAGGCCAGTCTGACAAAAATCTTCAGTTGTAAGAAATGAAACACTGTAGTTTAATTCTTAAAAACACCCCTATCACGTGGCATTTCCGCCCGATCCAGGATATACTTTATAACTGTATTTACTGCATTCTCAATACATCAGATGATATTCCTGTTTTATGGATGGGAATCACATGAAATAGAATTGACTAGATTCCCTGTACTGGTAGCACAGAGACCTGCAGCAGCTCTGCAAAGAGCAAGTGTATCTCTAGGCAAATCTGCCTGTTTTATGCAGCTTATCAACATAACTTTCAGTCAGCCACGCCAAAAGAAAGCCTAAATGATATTTCTATTGCCTCTATTGACAGAAGTGCCATGACATGGAAACAGAATCAGAGCACATGCCACCCACACTTGAAAGAAAAAGAAATTACAGTTCGTCGGGGAGTTAATTAATAAAAATAGTACTTTTTAACTTCATAGTTCTGCAGCGTTTGTTCACTTTTTAAACTCACGAGCTTTGGTGATTTCTCATTCTAAATGAATATTCACTTTCATTTCAGAGTTTGTACTCAGAACTTCGTATTCTTTTTCTTTTTTTAAAAAATGTTTATTTATTTATTTGTTTGTTTTGAGAAAGAGAGAGAGAGCGCGAGCGTGAGCATGCGTGAGGGAAGGACAGAAAGAGAGGGAGAGAGAGAATCCCAAGCAGGCTCTGTGCTGTGAGTGCAGAGCCCAGCACGGGGCCCAAACCCACGAACTGTGAGATATGACCTGAGCTAAAACCAAGAATCAGATCCTTAACCAACTGAGCAACCTAGGCGCCCAGAAAGGACACACTGCATACAGAGAACATTTTTTCTTTTTTAGAGAGAGAGAGAGAGAAGAGAATCCCAAGTAGAGTCTACTCTCAGCCAACTCAGGGTTCGATCTCACAGCCCTGAGACCATGACCTGAGCCAAAATCAAGAGTTGTTGCCTCAACTGACTGAGCCACTGTATTCTTTTTCTTAAAGAGAGCCCTACAAAGCCTGTATCCTTCCCTGCCTTTATGCATTTCTCTTCGGGCGTTTTAACTACCGCTAATGACCAAGAACAGTTACTAACTCGGGTAGGTTCATCATTCCCCAACCAAGACTTTCCTGATTGAATAACCTTCTGAACTGATGTTGTCTCTGTCACAGACAGGCTGCCAACACACCTACAAATCACAGTCTTCGAAATGGTATTTTTCTCTATCTCGATTGCTACTTCCCCGCAGGCTAGAAAGACGAATGGTCCATCATTATTTGAAGTATCTTGGCTTCTGCTATTAGGCAAATTTCAAATCAGCTTCTGGAGCTCACTCTTGTATTGGTCATAGAGCCCCCCATTTTCTGTGCAAGATGCCTGATTCGTGGCAAGGAATTGGTGACATTATTTCATGGGATGACTTTTCCACACAAAAAAAGACATTCATGCCAAGGAAGAGGATGACCATCAGGGCACATAAATCCTAATTAGTGGCAAGGATTTTTTTTGTTGGGTTTTTTTTTTTAAGCTACTAAGTTTGTCTGGTGAACCTGAAGACTTTCCAGCTTTAATCAAGAAATTGTCTCTGGCCGTGGGAAAATAAATATCTGTAAACATTAAAACAACTTAACTCTAAAGCATTTACTTAAAGTGATTGTTAAACTTTATAATGTCAAAAAATCTATTTTTTAAAATTATATTATAGGTTATCTGCCTTTTTACAAATGTTTTAAAATAAATTACCTTGAAATTTTTTAATTAACCATGACCTAAAGAAAATAGGAAGCAATGCAATAGTATAGAATTAATTTAATAATTAAAATTCCTCAAATAGGATGAGCACTGGGTGGTGTATGGAAACCAATTAGACAATAAATTATATTTAAAAAAATAAAATAAAATAAAATTCCTCAAATAATCTCTCTATTGAATTAAAGTAAGTCCAATCATTAAAATCATACAAAATTTACAAATATAAATTGTATAAAATTTACAAGTTTTACAAATTTACAAATATAATTTGTAAAAAGTTACAAATATAAATTTGTTTACTTTTAGATATGGTCAAAAATATTTGGGAAAAAGTCCGTTTCCCGACAGTGGTATTATAAGCTCCTTTAATGAACTCAGTTAAATTCTGTTCAGGTATTACTTTTAGATATAAGCTTTTTCTTCTAAAGACAAACATTTTTTTCAGACAGAGAAAAAACACTTGCACACGCATGCACATGCAAATGGAGGAGAAGAAGAGGAGACAGAAAGAGAGAGACAGAGAGAGAGAATCTTAAGCAGGATCCACACTCAGCACGGAGCCCAATGCGGGGCTCCATCCCACCACCCTGGGATCACAACCTGAGCTGAAATCAAGAGTCAAATAGATGTTTACCCGACTGAGCCACCCAGGTGCCCCAAGACTAATAATAATTCATCACAAAATACTATCAAGAATGATATTTGAACAATATATTATCTTCAACAGCCAAGATGGAAGAAACAATTAGGTTCTACTTAGGAAACTCTAACATCAGGTTGCTGATAATTAAAACAGCAATCTAAGCAGTAGGAAAATTCTTAAAACCCTAAAAGAAAATTAAATGGAAAGAAAAAACTGATTTTTTTCATGGGCCAAAAGACAAAGAACTTCACATTTGATAACAAAATCATCACTAAAGTAATGGCATACTGGCTTTGGGGATCCCCAGGATAGGCAGGTAGATTAGGGACCAGAATACTCTCATGTGGGGGCACCCATAATGCTTTTGATGGCAAATTTGTTGCAACTAAATTCAGGAAGTATATAAATATCCATGCAAATGGCATTGAAATACAGTTTCAAATATTATACATTTAACAGGAATTTTTTGTTTCTAAAAAAATGCTTTTCAGTTTTCAATGAGTATCAAAGGTTTACAGTCCCCAGGATCCCTGTAGCACACCTATAGTTTACGGGAGACAGGCCAGATGCCCCAGGGAAAATTTAAAACACAGAGGAAATGTACAAAACCTTGCAGATTTCACCCCACCTGCAGTAGACTCTCCCCTCCCATCTCCCACCACCAACCTTGCTCTCAACATCAGAGGATTCCCCAAATTAAGAGATCTCCATACAGAGGGAAAGTGTAGCCCTTTTGGCTGATGGTTGTCCAGGGGGGTGTGGAAGGACTGGGCAAAAGATGGTAGGGAGGAAATAACCCCCTGAGGACTCTCCAGTCCCCCGGGAGGCTTCTTCCAAATATGCCACAGTACATCGAAATACTGGTTAGTACTGGTTAGACAGGCTGAGAGTTTATCTGGTCAGGAGATGACCACATGAGCCCCCACTGCTCCTTTAAACGGGCAACAGATCAAAGGAAATTGAAACCTTTATCAACGGAGCTACACTCACACAAGTAGAAATCTTGCCAATTTCTCTCCACTGAAACCGTAAAGTTGCAATTCTGCTGTTGTTTTTCACTTCATATACTATGACGCCCTTGGCACAGATCCCCAAGGCCATGTCCCCTTCTCGTCTTGTCTTCTCTGGGAGAACTCGGTGAACCAGCACACCATATTCTGGGAGCTGCTGAGTGACCTGCAGCAAGGAAAAGTCCCATTTAGAAGAGACAGTCACACTAACCTAAAATAATGGGCTTCACACCAGCTCCGGAAAAACATGTTAACAGATGCCCTGAAAAATTTTTTAAAAAGAAGAGAATTGCAAAATAAGTTTAAGAAACACTGAGCTAAACAGATCTCCTTACTACAAAATTTCTCCTCACCTCTATTACGGTAGCATTTCCTATTTTATTAACCCTAGAAATCCTCTTTTCACAGAGTACCTAAAACAGCACTTGGAACACATTATTATGGAAATGATACAGCAGGGTAGCAATATTCTGGGCAAGTTTTTAAAATTCAGACTCTTCTGGGTCACCTCAAGGTAAAGGATTCCTTTTCATGATTGTGTCCATCAAGGTCTATTGAAATATTATCTGGTACAAACGCTTCATTTTATAGACTTATACAGAAAAACTGAGTCCCAGGCACAGAAAGCCAACTTCCAGATGGCTGGTATCACTGCTCAAGCAAGATAAGCCATGAACATCCTGCAGAGAAAATGAGCAATCACTGGCATATCTTACCATGTTGCAGTGCGCAAGGTCTGTCCTCAGCTTACCAGGTCAGGGGACTGAATTTGGTCAGAGTCCTGAGGGTCAATCAGAGATGGGGACTGCATCAGGCCCACCAAATTCTTAAGAGATCGGGGTATAAATCTGATGCAAATGTTTTTATGTCTGAATGGTAATCACATCTCTATCCTGGTGTCTACCACCATCTTCACCCAGAAGACTCCAGTCCTCAAAGAAAGGCTGATGCACTGGGACTCACAGCAGGGACCTCTTGCTCCAGGAATTGGAAACGCTCTCAGAAGGGTTTCATTGGTGAGATCGGGTGTCCCGTCTCTAGCCTGCAAAAGAGAGCAGTTTGCCCTGGCCAATTTCCCCCACTGCCACTCAGGGCAATAAAAATAGGGACAAATTATGACTTCTGAGAGTTCCTGTCTCAGGATCCTTGCTGTACTTTTCTCCTTCTGTTAACAATCTCTGCAGATGGGCGGGGGGCTCCTGGGTGGCTCAGTAGGTTGAGCTTGTCTCTTGATTTTGGCTCAGGTCATGATCCCAGGGTTGTGAGATTGAGCCCTGCATGGGGTTCCACACGAAGCGTGGAACCTGCTTAAGATCCGCCCCCCTCCACCTCCCCAGCTCGCACACACGGTCTCTCTAAAAAATAACAAGAAGAAAATAATAAAATAATTAAAAAAGAAATAATTTCTGCAGACAGGTTCTGCTGCCCTCAGAGGCTACAGCTCTTTACATAATTTTGATTAAGTTCTCAGACCCTGAACCTGCTTGTTTTAACATTGGAGATACTGCTCATCACCATCACTGTCATCAGCAGTAGCATCCAAAACACTATTTATTGAGCACTGGGGCTGAAATATCCAATGGTAGACCAGGCATGTGCTTAGGACACTAGGGCCATCCCAAGCCAATAAGGTAAAATACTTTTAAATAACTTGATGTGATATTTTTTAAAAAGTGTAAAGCCTTAAAATGGGTTTCACTAGAATAAAGATGCCTTTGCTAGAATTGCTTACATTTTTAAATTGTTCAGTATTTGATTTTATTTTTCATTTTATTTTTTTTTAATTCTATAGAGAAGGACGTGATCCTGAAGTACTTGGAGGGACAAAATTTTTCAATGGTGAAGCACCATCCTAAACGTTTTCCTTGGATGATGTCACATAATCTTCACGTTCACCTTCACAGCCATCACAGCAGATAGGTGTAGGTGTCTCTTTCCAAATTAGAAAGCAGAGACTTTGGAGTTGCAAATGGAAGTATGAGTCTGTTTGCTTCTGAGGCTTCATTCTTCACAACTAAAATACAGAGTTTCCGTAAAGTTAGGAAATTTTGATGCATGGGTGAATATGCATAAGATCTTCGGGGATATTTTCAATCTGTAAAAAAATAAATAATGTTCTCTATGTCTCCACGCTCTAACAGGAAAACTTCTGTAGCTCCTTTCCTGGTCCTTCCATGTTGTGGTTGCCGATTACTCTCAGAGGGCACTGTATCTCCATGTCCTTAGAGGCATCTCACTATTTTCTCCTGCTCCCTACAGCAGCAGGCCAGGTTTAGACTGAACCCAGGCTCTCCTGGCTCCCAGCGTATGCAGCCCCCTTGCTATACTGAAAACTGTTGGAACAGCCTGGTTCATCAAGAGAGTCATAACAACTCATGTATCCTTTGACCCTGTAATTCCAATACTGGGAATCTGTCCTAAGAAAATACACTGAGGAATCAAGACAAATCTTTCTCAAGTTTGGTGCCTACAAGCAAGGTTGGGCTGGGGGACCAGCTGCCAGAGATAACTATTCCCAAAAGGCAATACTGCCTTAAAAGGGATCATTAGGCAGCCTTTAGAAAAGATATTTACAAAGCATTTGTAATTCTCTGGGGAATGCATTGTTATAATGCTAAGTGGGGTAAAAGCAGGTTACAGCCAGTCTGATTTCAACAGCTAAAAAAAAAAAAGCCTTAATAGTTTAATAGCATATCATAACCCCTAGTTATGTGGGAAAAAAGTGGTTCCAAGGCTGAAGAAGCATGGAAAACATTGAGTTAACCTTGAACAGGTTGTTCTGGGATTAATATGCTAATGTAGTTGTGAATCTCCTAGACAGAGTAGGTTTTTCAGCGTTACCCTAACTGGATTTCTGCCAAGTCTTCTAGTGTGAGATGATGAACTAGCAGAATTAGTCATCGGTGAACTGGGGGCCAAGCGGCACCATCTGATAATGGAAAAAAGGAGCCACAAGGAGCTGTAATTAAATAATCCAGTGACTGTTTATTGGGTAACTGGACTCTGTGATGGGCTCTGAGAAATCAGGGCCCTGACATTTACAGCCTAAGAAAGGGGACAAGAAAAGTATAGAAAGGACTAAAACATACAGTGTCTTAGCAATATTTATCGACACTGTTTACAATGTTTATAACCTGAGACCCGGGAACTCCACTCATGAGATTCCATCCCTAACGAATTAAGTACCAACGTAGCTGAAGACTTATGTAGAACTGTTGTGCCCGAATCGTGAGTCCCAGAGACCTCCAAGGAGCCGGCACCGATGCAAATACAAAAGGGTCTTTATTCCAAGCTCCAGCAGGGGCTCACTAGCCTGCCGGTGTCATGGCAGCAAGGTGAAGCCAAGAACAATAGCGAACAGGGTTTTTAAGGAGTAAGAGATGGGGGTGTTACAGTACATGTAGCATCATCACATAAGCACCAATTACAATTACAGCTTTGACCATTCAGTATCTGTGAGGTGTTCATTACTTTTGGTGGGACCCAATCATAACTCTTGAGAATCCTTTGAAAACGACCAATTATGAGGTGAGTTCAAAGGGCCCACGTGGGGTTCAAGCAAGTGGTGAGAAATTGGCTAGTTTGTATCTGCAGTTCCCAGCCTTGACTCAGACCATAGGAATGTTTCTTTTTTCTTTTTGATTAGCTGAACTGAGGGCGGTCCGAGGATGGCTTTAGCCTTGAACAGTCTGAGGCTTTTCCTGGAACTGGGACTGGGGCTACGTGCAGCCCGAGGTTGCTCTTATTGGAGGACTAAATTTTTGGCTCTTCAGAACAAGTGCAGGGCGCCTGGGGCGCTCAGTCAGTTGAGCATCTGGCTTCGGCTCAGGTCGTGAGCTCACGGTTTGTTGGTCAGCTCGGAGCCCAGAGCCTGCTTCAGATTCTGTGGGTCCCTCCCTCCCTGCCCCTCCCCCATTCATGCTCTGTTTCTCTCTGTCTCAATAATAAATAAAACATTAAAAAAATTTTTTTAAAGACTTATGTAGAAAAAGTGCTAATCTCAGTATTGTTTAAAATAGTCCCCTATTGGGGCTCCTGAGTGGCTTGGTTGGTTGGGCGTCCCACTTCGGCTCAGGTCATGATCTCACAGTTAGTGGGTTCGAGTCCCGCATCGGGCTCTGTGCTGGCAGCTAGCTCAGAGCCTGGAGCCTCTTTCAGATTCTGTGTCTCCCTCTCTCTCTGACCCTCCCCTGCTCACGCTCTCTCTCTCAGAAATAAATAAAACATTTTAAAAAAATAGTCCCCTATTTAAAACAAGTTATGTGCCAAACAACAGAGTATTGAGGAAAAATTTAGGGTACACCATGTGTTGATTTAAAATAAAGTTTCAAAATGTTGGTGTGATGGGATTATAAAAATACACAAAACTGCATATATAATATAAGCCCAATTTTAAACGTGTATGTGTGTACACGTGTGAACCCACAGAACAGAGACAACAATTAATGCAACAAAATATAATTGCACTGTCTCCAGGCAGCAGAATCAGGAGCAAATTGTTACTTTTATCATTATGCAGGGCGAGATTTTGCTTAACTAACACTCACCCAAAAGAGAAGGTTTGCAATGTGCTATGGGGGTCACAAAGCCCTCTCATGTGGGTGTCTCAGGCCCCAGCGCTGGCACACAGCGCTAGGGAGCCCAACCAGCCACCACCAGGAACTAAAAGCCAGTATTTCTCAACGCCAGTAAGATGGCCTGCGAATGAAACCAAATCTATATACTGTTTTCCATCAGTGACTAAGGCAAAGTCTTCCTGTATTTCTGCTTATGAGATGGTGGCTTCCTTCACAATCACTTTCCATCATTCAGCCAGGAGAGGGAGGGACACAGAGCTGGGCAAACAAAGCTGGAGCCTCTGGAGGGGAGAGCAGGTGGGCATTCTTGGTGCTACAGGGGCCCGAGCCCTTGGCTTCCCCGCTGGTTCTGCGGTCCTGTGGCCACCCTCCATCAGATGTGTGCTGATGGCTTTGAGGTGCCCACATGCACCTCATCACAGGAAAGCTGCATCCTCCTGATGAGGAATGTACACAAATGCTGGGTTAGAGAAAGTAGTGAGCACCTTTCCATCAGGGCTTTTCAGACAAAGTGCTTGTGAGTTTACATGTGCAAGGTGTGCAGACAGCCTGCTAAGTGACACACTAAAAAGAAAAGGCCAGATCTCGCCTGGGCAGGTCTGCTTTCCCATGCCCATCTCTATTAAAGGCAAAAAAAAAAAGAAAAAAAAAGAAAAGAAAAAAAGAAAAAACCCACCACGGACAGTTTCTATCCATCTTGAGAGACTTTTGCACAGAGAAATGTATAAATTCAGAGCTTCTTTTGAAATTCCTCCTCAGCTCTAAAGGCCAGCCAAGTGGCCTGTCCCGGGGAAGCCGGGCTGAAGGCGATGGGGGCTCCCACATGACTCCCCCCACACCCAGCTCCATCTGCAAGGGCAAACGACCCCTCCCTCCTATCCTGACACATTGCTATTGTTGTCATCAGATAGCACAGGATGCATGTCTCTGGGTACCTGTCTGTCCTCCCCAGGAGAAGTAGGACTCCCTGGGGGCGGGGTGCATGCTCTTCCTGTCTCCATTCCACACAGCACTTGGCCCAGAGCAGGGAAGTTGTGGAGTGTCCAAAGGCTACCCATCCTAGGCCCTGTGTGTGCCACAGATACCGGGGACTGAAATGCCACTGCTTTTGCTTGAGGGCTGAAAAGGGTGTGGACCAGAGCTATGTCCACATGCATGGACCATGCCAGCTGTGCTGTGCTGAGGACAGTTGCTTGGAAGGCCAAAACCCTGAGGTCTTCCGATGGCTTTGCTTTTGGCTCATACGCCAGTTTTGTACTTGAGTGTTCTTCCATGTGTCTCTGTGAGAAGTGACTGTGAAGTCTATGGTTAAAGAAAGAACCTACTATCCCCGCCCAGTTCACCAAATCCTACCCATTGAAGGAGCCACCTGCTCCCAGAACCCTCACCTTGCCCTGAAGGATGTTAGAGTTTCCTTCCTCCCAAAGTCTCAAGTCCCTTGCTCATACCTCCTTGTAGGTCCAAGCACATCCAATCCCCCAGAGAAAGCTCCAGAGGGGGAGGGCTGACTGCATGCCCTTGAACCCCAACACCCCCTCCCAAGAGCACAGAGGCCTTACCCTCAGGAACTCCAGCTCTGCATCCTCTCCCCAGAGCACAGGACTGAGACGGTGCATCTCTGAGACTTCAACTTGCACCCGGAAAGCAGTCAGCCTCTCAATTAGACTCGCTGGGATGTAATCCTCAACCCGAAAATAGGCTTTAGTCTCTATCTGTTGGAAAGATGCAGAAAAAAAGGGGCATAGCCAAGGTAACTGTTATGGGACCTTGAGCACAACAGAAGCCTGTCTGCAATCCAAACCCCAGTTAGGGCCCCAGGGCAAGGATGCTCCCTTGAAGTGCACACCTAGGATAACATTTTCTACCATATTAGAAGTTGGCCCAAACCATATGACGTGAATAGAAGGAAGAGAAGAAAGGAGCGCCTGTTTTTGAAAACGTCTGTATGTCAAGTGGTCCTCAGAACAAATTAGCTCTTTCGATCCCACAGTAATTCTAGGAGGATGATACTTTTATTGCCACTGGCAGGATGAGTGACAGAAACAAGATTCGGTCATCCAATGCTCTCACACATTCCATGATGGCACGCCACTTCCCAAGAGTCACAGCAAAACCCCAGCCCTAAAACTTTGTTTCTTTTTATTCAGTTAGCATTTCTGTCTGCATGTGCTCCGAGTACACTGTTGCCTCTTACAAAGGAGGTCTTGGCTTGTGCCCACATCTCACCACAGGAAGGGGATCCAGAGGTTGTCTCCTGAACAAGAGATCTGATACCCCCACCTTACCCCAAGCCTGAACCTCTGCTCTTTAGGGACCCTGAGGCTGTCACCCTACTGCGAGCACCTAAGAGATCAGCACCCCTCACTGTCTAATGCAGGGTTCCCTGATATGGACTCTGGGGCAGAGAGGTATGCACTTTTGGGGCCATCTCAGCTCAGGTCATGATCTCATAGCTCATGAGTTCGAGCCCCACATTGCATTCTACGCTGATGGAGTAGAGCCTGCTTGGGATTCTGTCTCTTCTTCTCTCTGCCACCCCCCCCAAATAAATAAGCAAACTTAAAAAAAAAAGAAGTTTTGGAGGGGTTGGTATTGGGGTCCACTGTAAGAAATGAGGAAGGCAGAACTTTCAGAGGAAGCTGACCCTGTCCTTGTATTCCTGAATCAGCATGTCCTGGTCTCAGGCAGCCCCTCCCACCTTAAACTTGGGCACGTCGTTTCCCCAGAGCTGAGGTCAATTACCCGTGGAGAAGGCAGGGAACTGGAAGGATCTTGCCTTCTCGGGGCCAGTGATGGACAAGATGGTCTGATGAGGGGATCTGAAGGGAATCGTTCCCCTCTCCTGGTGTGACAAAGACCTGTCCCCACATGACCATGGACTGAGACTCCTCAACTGGGAGCTCGCCCATGCCAGCTCTGAGCTAAGCCCAGACACAAATGGAAAGAAATTGCTCAGCAATCTGCTGCATAGAGAACCGTTCAGAATGTTATTAGCATGGCCAAAATCCAGAATACTGACAACACCAAGTGCTGGTGAGGATTTGGAGCACCAGGAACTCTCACTCGTTGCTGGTGGGAACGCAAAATGGCACAGCCACTTTAGAAGACAATTTGCCTTCCAAACATAGTCTTACCATATGATCCAGCAATCATGCTTCTCAGTATTTACCCAAGGGAGTTGAAAATGTATGTCCACACAGAAGCCTGCACGTGGGTGTTTATAGCAAATTTATTCATAATTGCCCAAACTTGGAAGCAAAAGACGTCCTTCAGTAGGTGAATGGATAAATAAACTATAGTACATCCAGACAACAGAACATTATTCAGTGCTAAAAAGAAATGAGCTACCAAGCCATGAAAAGACGTGGGGGCGGGGAGACTTAAATGCATATTAACTTCAAGAAGTCAATCTGAAAAGGCCACTTCTGGTATGATTCCAACTATATGACATTCTAGAAAAGGCAAAACCATAGAGACAATAAAAAGATCAGTAATTGCCAGGGGATGGTTGGTGGGTGGGGGTGGAGGAGAAGGAGGGACACATATATAGAGGATAGAAGATTTTCAGGGCAGTTAAACTATTGTATGACTCTCGTGAACATATGTCATTATAAATGTGTTCAAACCATTTTGTGGACATCTTGTGCACAACACCAAGAGTGAACATGAACTTAAACAATGGATTCTGGGGGACAATGACGTGTCGATGTAGGTTCATCAGCTGAAACAAATGTACCATGTTGGTGGGGGATATTGATAATGAGGGAGGCTATGCATGTGTGGGGGAAAAGGAATACGGGACATCTCCGTACTGACCACTCAATTTCGCCATGAACCTACAAGCACTTAGGACCTTTGACGCAGCTAGGAATATGTCCAAGAGAAGAAGTCAACATGCAGCTAAAAAAGCCCTAACACAAGCATTTAGTTCTATATCGTTCATCAAAAAGAAAGATCAGAAGCAACAGGAACGGTAATAGTAGTAGTTACCACTTACACGGCATTTACACGGCACTGATGCCTGACGGTGGGGGGATGGAAAAGTGAGCAAAGTTCTGCCCGTGCTCAGGCTCCCACTGTCATCGTCACAAATGATGAGGAATTCCGCGGGAAGGCATGTGCCAGCAAGTGGGAAGGCCGAATGCAAATGGAAGCAGCAATGCTTACACCTGTACAACACCCGCACATGTAATCAAAGGCTGGAAGAGAATGCACCCAGAGGAGAGCTGTTCTGTTGCAATGATGTGATTAAGGAGATTTATTTTTATACCACCATGTCTTTGTCTCCCTTTCTAAAATGCAAATGTAATCATGTCACTTCCCTGCTTAGAATTCTGCAGCGGCTCCCAGTCTTTTACTACAGTGGTTTCCAAATTAAATTTTTTTTCCCCAGCACCAGAACCATTTATCCAACAAAATATAAGCCCCTTAGGAGGCCACGTGAGGTTGTGCTCTCACCAGCTTACCTAAGCTCACCGAGGCGCAAGTTTTCTCAACTGCTGCTGGAAATAACACGGGCTTTGTGGGGTTCACACAGGGCTTCGATGATACCAAGGGTGGAGCAGGCCCTCCATAAAGTAAGACTGGGGGTGCGAGTGCCCAAATGAGTGGGTTTGTGTAATCTGTTGTCTTTACCCATACAAGAGAAAGGAACAGTGTCTGCCTTTGGGGGCCATGTGGGGACAGCAGAGAGCGTCTTGGACCTGCTCTGGTCCACAGCAGTGAGACAGGTCGAGGCTCCATGGACCCGGGGAATGTGCTGGAGGTGGAGGATGGCTGATAAATGCATATACCATGCAGGGCGTGGTAAATGCTCTGAAGAAAAATGCAGCAGAGTTAGGGATAAAAAGGGCCTTGGAAGACTCTGGACATGGCAGTCCCTTCTGAAGATCTACTGGGAAGAAGGTAACATGATAATGCTATAGGCTAAAGAGTGTTTTTCAAACTGCACCTTATAACACATCAGTGAGCTAATGGTTAATGGTTCATAACCAGAATGAACCACAATAGAATAGGAAACATCAAATGTGTATCACGTATAGAAAGAGTGCATCTTATTTCCCAAACTTTTGCTTCAGCTCTGTTCTATGTATCTAGGGGTGTGGGTTGGGTCATAATCTCTATCTTTTTTTTTTTTTTTTATTGTGGGTCACGGCACAGAACATTTGAAAGCCATGGTTCTCAAGAACCGTTTTAACTCTTGAACTGGTCCTTGCTCTTGAATCCAGTCACTGAGACGAGCAGGCACTCTCTCCACCCCACACTGAGTGAGGACTAAAGACACAGATCCCTCCCAAGGTGTCCACACTCGCTGCTGGCTGCAGCTTCTCCCTCTCTGACTTAGCTGGCTGGGGCTGCCGTAGCAGATGCCACAGGCTGGATGTCTTCAATAACAGAAACTTATTCTCTCACAGCTCTGGGAGCTAGAAGTCCAAGATCAAGACGTTGACAGAGGTGGTTCCTTGAGGCCTCTCTTCTTGACTTGCCAATGGCCATCTTCTCCCTGTCTTCACCTGGTCTCTCCCCTGTGCTCCTGCATGCCTGGTGTCTCCCTGTGTGTCCTAATCTTTTCCGACAGACTCTAGTCAGAATGGATTAAGACCTGACCAGAAAGCTTATTTTAATGTACTCACCCCTTTAAAGACCCCTGTCTCCAAATACAGTCACATTCTTGAGGTACTAGAGGTTAGGGCTTCAACATATGAAGTTTGGAGGAATATTCCTCAGCCTCTGACACAAGGCCAGACCAAAATGACCCCAGCAGACTGTCTAGATCAATGGTAGGTACAGAGTGATCTCTTAATAAATGTTGTCATTACTGTTGGTGATAATGAAGAGGGTGGGAACACAATAAATTAGCCAATTATCGTTTTTAGGAGAAACCTCAAATTAGAAATACATTACAATGTATACACTTGACTTGTTCATCTTTGTACCCTCAGAGGCTGGCAAAGCACTCAGTGAAAGCTTGGATGGAGGGATGGAGAGATGGATGCATGCATGGATGGATGGGTGGGTGGGTGGATGGATGGGTGGATGAATAGATGGATTGATGGATGCATGGATGAATGAATGGGTGGTTGTGTGTGGGTGGATGGATGCATGGATGGATGGATGCATGGAAGCATGGATGGGTGGGTAGGTGGATGGATGGATAGACGGATGCATGGATGCATGGATGCCATTTACCTCAATCTCAGTGATAGATGCTGAAAACTCTTCTCAAAGTCTCAGTCTCCACATTTTTAATAGTTCCCCCTTGTCCCATAACTGCTTCTCCAATGACCCAAGCCCCAGGTTTCCACCCTTACCTCCTCGGGGTAGTTGCCACACTCAGCCTGCAAGGCAAGGACTGCCAGCTGCAGTAGTGTCTCGTCATTGCAGTACAGCTTCTCCTCCAGGATGTCTTTCCGAAGCTGCAGATAAAATTGGTGCCTTGTCTGGCTGTTCCTGGGAAAGAGAGGCAGGAATAAGAATCACTGGAATGCAGAGAGGGAGAAAGAGCACTAAAGCCAGAGGGTTTTCTCAGTCCAGGAAGCAGGGAAAGGAGAAAAGATTGGATGCAAGCTAAAAGAACCCAGAGGGCAATGCCAGTAAGATGAGTGTGGTTTCCTCTACCCACTTCATGCCTCTTGCCACTAGTTGAGGGTGACCCTGTGCCAGGCACTTGACCCAACACCCACAGAGATGTTTGTTGCTGCGATTCAAGTGAGAAAGCTGACACTCAGATAATGTTTTCAGTCAGCAAAGGAATGAAGAGGCAATGACCCGGCTCCAAAGCCACACATCATCTTTTCTTCCAACCCTGATCTGCTGCTTGGGGAGGGTTATTTTGGGGTCAAGGGAGAACTTTGGCTTTGGACCATGTTTGAAATAAAAGGGCAAGTTCTCATTTTGACCACAACCCAAACACTGGCTTCCCCCTCTTCTATCATATTGGAATCTTCTCAACAAGATCAACCACAACGGCTGTTGTTACCTGTGCGTAATTTACTCTTCCCCAAGCACTTGCTACCCCTTACCTCTCACATCAGCCTGCACCTACACAGGTCCCTTAAGGAACAAAGGAAGAATTTTGGAGCACTCACTGGAGCTGTGCACAGCAACTGACAAAGAACTTTATCCTCAGAAAGAGTGTGAAGGTATTTGAGGAGGTCTTCTGGGGCTGTTCACTCCAGCCTTCAGGGGCTATTTTGCACAGCCTGGTTTCATTGTCCAAGAAAAAGAACTCTTTGTCTGAAATAGAGAGGGACGAGCAGTCAGGCAGGCACCACCCCTTCACACCCACGGCCTTGAGCTCTGCCCAGAAGGGTCAAAAAGGAGACAAGCAAGTCTTCTGGACACTTGCTACCACAGGACCTTTGCTGGGTCTGTGGGGGGCCAGCAGTCAGAAACAGAGAGGAGAGAGTCAAGGAAGAGGAACTCAGCACCAAGAGGAGAAATGTGATTATTTATCTTGGAGAAGATACCGCTTAATAGCTGCCTTCCAGCTACCATCATATAGAGATAACATGATATGGACTGAATGTCTGTATCTCCAATGAAATGGGGGAAGGGGGGAGCCTCTGGAAGGTAGTTCGGTTTATCATGGGGACTCCGTGATGGGATTAGTGTCATAAAAGGAAGAAACCAGGGCTCACTTTCTCTGCCATGTAAGGACACCGGGATAAGGTGGCCATCTGCAAGCCAGGAGCAGAACCTCAAACCTGATGATGCTCTAACCCTGATCTTGGACTTGCCAGTCTCCAGAACTGCGAGAAATAAAAATGGTATTTTGTTCTAATAGCCCCAGCAGACTGACAGGACACACGTGGAGTCATCTTTGACCTGAATGTTGCCAGCTTGGAAACTCCACTCCAAGGTCAGGACTTCTGGTCAGGCTGAGTTTGCCCTCCAGCACTGCTGGGAGGGAGGGTGAATCAGCCCCAGCCACCGCAGACACTCACTGCCTCTGCACCTCTGCTCTCCTCCCTTGAAGCCTGACCCCCTCCCCCACTCCCTCTGGGACCCGTGCAGCTCTGCCTCAGCCCTGCTCTGCCCACACCCTTCTCCATGCTTCACCCTCTCAGCCCAGAGGCACATACAGCAGGTGGCCCGGGCACAGGAATTCTGCCGTTTTGGAAGGCAGACCTTTTAAGTGAATAACCAGGCTTTTCTCTCAAAAGCTGTGCGTGCTGGGGAGAGGGAAGGAGGTGTCCAGAAAAGTTCAAAAAGCATTCTCCAGACAGCGCCCAGACCTCCATTACCCCTGCCTCCAGCCCTTGTTGCTGAATCTGACCCCCCACACCAACTCACCCTTCCCGTGGGGCCACTTCTCGCAAACGATACACAGGTGTCGGTTACAGTTTGGCTAGCAAACCCTTCCGATGGGTTTATTTCCAAGCCTCAGACTGGTGACTTTTGAGAATTTTACTCAGGCTCGAGAATGCCCACAGGAAGAGGTCTGGGACGCACGCCTGACCGTGGGAAACAGACCAGGATATGCGCAAGGTTGAACTCAGAGCAAGCACATTGGTTTTCTTTAGGTTGCATGTTACAGATCAATACAAATACAATGTTTCCTAAAGATTCTTCCTCTCATACTTTACAAAAGTATGGACATCAGTCCATCACATCAAAGCATATAGTGGTCATTCTTTTCCTTGGGAGGGGGGTCTCTCGGAGGTCTGTGGAGACCTATGGGGAGAAGACACCCCTACCTTGTCCCCCTGCCCAGCACACTAACTAACCCTACAACAAGCTTCCGAGCTTCTCCCATTGGGGGATGGGAGAATAGAGGAACACCAAGATTATGACCCCTAAGCAAGATGGGCCAGCAGAGCCAGAATTGAACCCGAGAGTCCAAATAATCCGAACTCTACCTCCCTTCCATTCTCCCTCACAGCACTTAGAGAGCTTCAACTACAGCAAAGGCATATTTGCACAGATGGAAATAAAAGTCCCTAATGGAAGGGCAGAGCTGGGAAAAAGGGAAAAACTTGTTCCTTCAGGATCTTCATAATGGCTCTTTGGTGGACTACTGAGTTCCCATTAGTCCTGTATGATTCTATCGAAATTAAAAAAAAAAAACTTATTGTGATAAACATAATAAAAAATTTACCGTCTTAACCATAGTTTAATGTACAGTTCAGTACAATTAAGTATATTTGCATCGCCATGCAGCCTCTCTACCATCCATCTCCAGAATTCTACATCTTGTAGGACTGCATGCTGTACCCACTAAACCGCACCCCCTTCTCCCCCTCTGCCTCCTCCCAGCAACCACCATTCTACTTTCTGTCTCTATGATTTTGACTATTCTAGGTACCTCACACAGGTGGAGTCATACAATATTTGTCTTTTTGCAACTGTTTCATTTCACTCAGCGCAGCATCCTCCTGTCCGTCCATGTTGCAGCATATGTCAGAGTTTCCTTCCTTTCTAAGGTGGAATCACATTCCATCTTATGTATATACCACATTTTGCTTACACCATTCATCTGTCAATGGACATCTAGGGCTGCTTCCACCGTTTAGCTACTGTACACAATGCTGCTACACACATGGGTGCAAAAACCTCTCTTGAGGACTCTGCTTTCAATTATTTGGGGCATGTGTGCAAAAGTGGAATTGCTGGATCATGTGACGAATGCATTTTTAATTTTTTGAGAAACCACTATACTGCTTTCTGCAGGGGTTGCACCATTTTATATTCCCACCTATGTGGAAATGCTTTTTTTTAAAGTAGGCTCCAGGCTCAGCGTGGAGCCCAGAGTGAGGCCCAGCATGGGGCCCGAACTCACAACCCTGAGATCAAGACCTGAGCTGAGCTGAAGAGTAGGACACTTGGGACGCCTGGGTGGCTCAGTTGGCTAAGCGCCCAACTTCAGCTCAGGTCATGATCTCACCGCTCGTGGGTTCGAACCCCATGTCGGGGTCTGTGTTGACAGCTTGGAGCCTGCTTCGAATTCTGTGTCTCCCTCTCTCTTTCTCTCTCTGCCCCTCCCCTGATCACACTCTGTCTCACTCTCTCTCTCAAATATGGATAATAAAACATTTTTAAAAAAATTTTAAAAGAGTAAGACACTTAGCTGGCTGAGCCACCCAGGCATCCCTATATGGAGATGCTTTTAACATTCACTTATCTAACATCAGTGCTTCGAGATTGATCAACCAGATCAACCAGACCCAGCAAATCACAGAAACCCATAACCTCTTACATATACTATTTCATTATCATCTTCTGCACTTCCTTCACACTTTGCGATGAGTGCTTGAAGCTTCACCATGCTAACTGTCATCTAAATGTGCAAGGTGAGGCGTCTCAGCCTCAAGCAATTTTTTTAGAAGGTCTAGTGCTCAGGGACCCAGGTATCTGGGTTACACGAGGCACCAGGCCAGCAGTAGGCAATGCACACACTCTTACCTTTCATGTAAGCCAAGCCAAAGTAGGTGAGCTCCCCAAGGTTGACAAAAGACGTGACAGCACTGAAGACAGCTCCTGCTGTTGACATAACGTCACATTTCACCTCCAGACACTGCCCACTCAACAGCACGACGCAGAGGGCCCTGAGAGCCAAATAGGATTTCCCTTTTTTGGTCTGAAAATGATAATAGTATCAATTATAACAATAACGAAGACACATGGAGGCTACTGTGGGCTGGCTACTGTGCTAAGCACTTTATACGCATTGTCTCACTTAACGAAAAACAACCCTACGAGATATTTAGGGTTCCCATAAGGCAGATGAGAAATGAGGTTCAGAGATACTAGGTAAGGGATGGTAAGCATGAAAGAGACGGTGCCAGAATTAGTAAGAGGCAGAACTGGACTCAAAACCAGACCCTACAAGGCACTGCAGGGCCTGTGAAGGCAGGGGGGCATGCCCAGCGGATGCCCCCCCTTGCTGAAATCCCTGCTGCCCCTTGGGCTCCGCTTCCTAGGAGGGCTTAGGAGGCTCAGGGACCTCATCCATGAGTCACATGTCCCAGGGGTGTCAATCACCCTGAACCTGTTCTTCCGGGACCCCCCCCACCCCCCACCCAGAGCACAGCAGAGAGAATAGGGGTGGGCACAGATCCAATGAGGAGATAGGAGCTAAAGGGATTGTTCTGAACCAAGAAATTGGTCAGCAGAGCCACATCCAAAGATAAGCAGCAGCCCGGCTTCTCTCTTCACCCTGCTCAGATTAATTCTAGATTCATCTGCTATCGCAGCTGCCACCACTCAGCCACCCATCATCCTGCCCCCACATGGGCTTGTCAGCCTGTGTCTTTGCACACAATGTCCTCTGCTTTGAATACTCCTCCTCTCCTTCCCCTCATGGCTAGTTCCTACTAGTCTTTTAGGTCTGGCTCAAAATCCTTCTCTGGAGGGCCTGGAAGGTAGAGCCACCCACTCCCTTTTCTACTTCCATGGCACCTTGTGCTCGGAGCCCTGGCCTCCCTAGGACATAGACCGAGTATCCCCTATGTCCAAAGCTCAGTCAGGGGTCTGGGCTGCACGTGAGCCCAGAAAGTCCCCGTTAGAGGACCGTCATGGATACGAACACTGACATCTGTGACTTTAGTGCCTTGGAGACCATGCCTGTGACCATGTCCCAACCCTGTGGCACTCAGGGGCTGCCCCCACACTCTAGGGGTGAATGTGGAGCTGAGGACCCTGTGCAAAAGGGTTCCTATCTGATCCTGGGCAGGGCCCATCACACAATACACTCTGAGGCACCCTGGTGCAGAGGCTAAGAGAGAGGTGTGGGGCCACCCCATGTGCTCTGAAGGGCCCTCTTCTTGGGCTTAATGTTCTATAGGAGTCCCCCTTGAAATTTTTAATAGTTGCACCTTTGAACGTGTGTTTTCTAAGTGAGGTTCAATGGGACAGGGGAGTTTCAGCCTCCCACCTACCAGGACCGGTTCTGCTCCTTTACTCCCTGGTGCTCCAGCCCAGCCCACCCTGTCCCTCCCACTGCCCCTTTCCACTCTCCAGGGAAGCCTATTGCTCCCCTCCTTTGCAGGAGGCTGGCTCCGGAAGGGTCTCAGTAAAGCACACACCCCGCCCCCCCCCAAGACATCTGGGAGCAGGGTATGGTCGTGGCTGTCCCCACTCTGGGCTGGTATCATGGAAGCTCTTTCAGTGGATCGCAGCAGGGACAAGCCTCCCGCCCATCCTTAATCCAGGTACCAAATGCCCCTCCATATGGAGGGTGAACCCCTTAGGGGTCCACAGTCTTCCCTGGGCTGGGGCAGCAGAGCTAAGGGAAGGGAGATTGACTTTTCCACCTCAGAAAATAGACAAGCACAAATATGCTAGAATGTGAGCTCCAGGTGGAAAGGACCCTATTTTGCTCACATTACATAGACTTGGGCTCTGGAGTGAGGCCTGGCACCTACTAGGTGCTCAAACAATATTTCCTGACTCATTAAGGTGACAAAGTGGAGTTGATTCTGGAAAGACAAGCAGGATGAGCCGGAAGTAGCATAAGGCTCCTCTTCAAGGAGACGAGGAAGTGCTGAAGACAGGAAGCAAGGGTGGGACTTGGCAGAGAGCACTGGTAGGAGCCTGGAAGAGAGAATGAGCAACCCTCCCCCACCCCGAGCCCTCCCAGTCTGAGACCCCACTCAGAGGTCAGTCAGCCTCCAGGCCTGCCCAGCAGAGTGGTTCCCTCCCCACCCTCCACCCCTGCCCAGCCAACCCAGCAGTTACCACAATTGATCCGGGCAGATGCACAGTCACCGGGGCCTCTGCAGCCAGCAAGACGAACTCCGGCCTAGAGAACTATGGGAAGCAATCAGAGTCACCTGTGGTCAGAAGAGAAGTCACATTCCAGGGGTCTGGCCCCCTGGCTCTAGGATTGGGCTTCCCCCGTGGGCTCATCTCCCGTTGACCCCTACCTATACCTCCTTCCCCAGAGCCAGCAGGAAACAGACTTCAGGGAAATGGGGCTCAACCAGGCTGAGGTCCCAGCTAGGCAGGACATTTCAAAGCCAATGTCTTAAAGATGAGTATAGTGCTCTTACATTGGGTGTCTCCTTTGTTATATGTTTCATAATTCACACATGATTACATAGTCTTTTGTATGTATCAAAATTATAAATAGATATATAATACAAATAGATGTTATATGCAAGAGATTTTCTAAAGCAAAAATATCTTTAGATTTAGGTTTGATGAAACATTTTTCTAGCTCTGCATGTTAAATCACTAAGGTACATGGGCAGCTTTTCTGAATTTCACATTGTTTGTATCACACTTGTGACCAGGAAATACTTTAATACCCATCGTTGTTTAGACCTAGCCATCATCCTGTGGGGTGGATACTCTCAACCCATTGGGCAGGAAATTGAGGCTCCAAGAGGTTAAGAAACTGGCCCAATTCTAACACCAGAGAGTAATAGGATTGGGTGGTCTTACTAATGTGTCCCCCAAGGGAACCACCAACAGTCTTGTCTCAGAAGCCCAAAAGGCCAGCCAGCATGTGACTTGTGTCCTGAGAGAGTTTCCAGTAGAAGCATCCTTAGTGAGTGACCATGAAGAAAAACCAAAGAAGGTGAAAAAGGCCTCCTTGACCCTGTCTACACACCGCCCACTCACCAAGCTCATGAGAACCTGAGAGTGGCCTCTGTGGGCAGCAAGGCCTGGTTAGGAGTATGGGAGGCCAACAGCCACAAGGCGGAGGATGTCCTGAGGCCACTCTAGGCTCAACTACTCATGAATTGGTTAAGGAGCTTTAAGCAAATCTCTCCGCAACAGACAGATAGACAGACAGACAAAAGCCTTCTGGGGGCATCTGGGTCTGAAGTACCCAAAGGGATCCAGAATGGTTGGCAAAGGCAGCCTCCTCAGTGAACAGCCTCCTCAGTGGGGGTGTGTCCTCACTCCAGGGATCCCTGATCTCTTCGTGATCACTGAGGGCTTGGGTGATTATTAAAGCAATTTTTCAGCTAATGGCAGTGTTGTTCAAGCATGGGGGTGCTTCTCTTCTAACCACCAGAAGCGGCTCTGCTGGCTGGTGCCAGGGCTGTTTACTGCACAAGGAAACCCGATCTCACCCTCCAGCACAGGCTTAACAAGCTGGACCCTCAGGAAAGACTGGCTTGCCTGCAAGGAGACAGTGTTCCCAGAGGTATGAGCACACTGCAGGGGCCATTGGACATCCATCCCCCTGTCAGCCTGGATGCCAAGGCCAAGGTGTGCTGGCCTAGCTACTCTGTAGTCTCTACTCCCCACACTCGCCCAAACCCTATTACCCTGTGTACCAAGCAGAATGGAGAATCTCCCTTCCCTTTCTGCCCCACCCAACTTTGTTCTGCATTTTGCCTGCTCGCAAGGCCCCTTCCAAGTACATTCGGCCTTTTCGGAGCCTCTTATTTCACATACCTTCTTTTGTCACCATCCCACATTGATGGCCACCAACTTCCTGAATAGGGGGACCTGGCATGTTCAACCTTCTATCATTTACCAGAACAAGGTCGCTCAATAAACACCTATCGCCTTGGATCACAACTGCAAAGTTTATTTTAGTTTAATTCTGTAAATCTCAGCCCAGGGAGCCTGGCCATCCTCACCCCCAGAGGACCCTGCCCATTTTCAACTACGGTGTCATCCACACACAGGTCCCTACTCAAACCACTTTGGAGGACATCCTTCGGTCTTCTTTTGCTCACCTTTCCTTTTCTTTGAGGAAAACCTCTTCGGGAAGGAGTTGCTGGGTGTGGGATTTCTGCTGCCACAGACAGAGTGGTGCTGGAGCTGAGCTGCTGTCCCTCCTGAAGATGTGGGGAACCTTCAGTTGGAAGAGCACTGGCCAGCGGTCAAGAAGGGGAGAGATGTTTAACAATGGGAACAGCCTCCCACAGTAAATGCCCACACGTGCAGGTGCTCAGTGGGACAGGGTATGCTCGGCTTAGCCTTGGCCCCATGCCGATGGGAGAAATTACCGTGTCCACCTTTCCAATGAGGCAGCTAGGGCTGCATAGGAAAAGAGCAGGGTGGGGTTTGAGGTGCAAGGCCACAGTCCACTTCTTCCTCATCCCCAACGCCCTGCTTTGGCTCACTGTGCTCAGGACAGGCAGGTCCTGTGTCCCCAGTTCTGGAACACTCTGACTGACACAGGTGATGAGATCACAGGAAGTTCAGACTTTCCAGCTTAGAATTTTATATACTGTTCAGGGGCACCTGGATGGTTCAGTCGGTCGAGTGTCCGACTTTGGCTCAGGTCATGATCTCACCCCATATCAGCTCTCTGCTGTCAGCGCAGAGCCTGCTTTAGACCCTCTGCCCCCCCCCCC
>NW_027533256.1:8946332-9133918 GCF_008692635.1 Crocuta crocuta
CCCCCCCCCCCGCCCCTCCACCACATGTGTGCACACGTGCATGCTCTCTCAAAAATAAATTAATATTAAAAAAATAAAGGGAGTCTTTAAAAAAGAATTTTATATATTGTTTAAGATATTTTGGAAGTGAAAAAAATACATTGTTTATAGCATCAGAAAAAAAGCCATTTTAATTGGGCAAAGAGAAAATAGAGTTTTAAACAGCAGACAAAATCACTGTGAGGTGAACTCTACAGCACCCTGTCAAGCCCCAGCTGTGTATTGGAGGTCAAGTACTGCCATGGCCCTTGGCTGAGTCATGGAAGGACAACAAATTGATATATAAAAAAATAAATACCCACGTTTCAAAATTCCTAATGTTCCCGATGTAGGAGGGTATCAGCTCATGTGGATTTGAGTAGATATAAGCATCTATATTACATTGATCCCCAAACCAGCCACCTCTTCTCCCTGAACCCCCCACCCCCGCCCTTTGTATGTCTCTATCCCTCTGTCCTTTCCTCCTTCCGTCTCTCTATCCCTTCCTCCCTCCCACCCTCTCTTTTTCTCAACTCTGCCATTGTCATGAGAACAATCCCTGTGCTAGCTTGCTGGTGAAGAGCCAGGGTGCCCCCAAATAACAGCCAGTCACCCCCAGAAGTGAAGCGGACTAGCCCGGCTGCAGCTGACCACAAGGGCACCGGCAGAGTCCAGAACCTTCCAGCGGAGCACAGCCTGAATTCCCAACTCATACAACCAGAAGCTCAATAAACTGTTATTTTCAGACACTGTGTTTTGTGGTTGCTTGCCAAGCTGTCTCGTGGGGCAACAGATAATCACAACAACATGGAAATGAACTTGATTCCCAGAGGAGACAGAATGGCCTCAGGCTGCCATCCGTCCTCTCCTCACCTTGGCTGCATATCTGCTTAAATGTGTGTGTGTGGTTTCTTTTTTTTTTTTTTTTCAGCTGCTACTGGAATTGGATCAGCTTTTTCTGGAGAAGCAAAGGGTTTTGTATCAGCAGTCCTCACGAGGATGGCCCAGCCCATGACGCCTTGCTGCTTACCTGCTAACAGAGAGGCTATGGTGACTGTGTGCTGAGGTGCTCTGGCCGGGCTCCAGGGAGCTCTGGGTCTCCGTGCTTCGCTCTGAAACTAACCAAACAGCATGGTGGAGGGCATAAGAAAGGCAAAAGGCATGGTTCTCTCTCTCTTTTTTTTTTTTTTACACTTATTTATTTTTGAAAGACAGAGAGAGGCAGAGCATGAGCAGGGGAGGGGCAGAGAGAAAGGAAGACAGAGTCCGAAGCAGGCTCGAGGCTCTGAGCTGTTTGTCAGCACAGAGCCTGACATGGGGCTCGAACCCACAAACCATGAGATCATGACCTGAGCTGAAGTCGGACACTCAACCAACCAAGCCACCCAGGCATCCCGGCAGAGCTGTCTTGAATCAAGTGGATATCAGCATCATGACTTACAGGCTGTGAGGTGTACAATAGAGCAAATAGAGTTACCCTCTCTATTTGCTCATGTGAGAAATGGAAATGACAGCTATAGAAGGAGGTTAGGGGAGCTTTTTTCTTTTTTTTTTTTTTTTTGAGGGGGAGAATAAAACCTAGTGGCAAAGAGTACCTCGTTTTAGGGACAGAAAATAGTAGCATTAAATTTTTTTTAAAAAAAGATTATTCTAGGGGCGCCTGGGTGGCTTAGTCGGTTGGGCGTCCGACTTTCGCTTAGGTCATGATCTCGCGGTTGGTGGGTTCGAGCCCCGCGTCGGGCTCTGTGCTGACTGCCAGCTCAGAGCCTGGAGCCTGTTTCAGAGTCTGTGTCTCCCTCTCTCTCTGACCCTCCCCTGTTCACGCTGTCTCTCTCTATCCTAGAAATAAAAAAATAAAAATATTAAAAAAAAAAAAGATTATTCTAAAATCCGTTCCTTGGTCATGCCTATAGCAGCAACAAAAACAATCTTTTACAGATTGCTTTTCCTTTTGCTCCACCTAGAAACTAATGAAAAGAAAGTTTCCTGTTATGCTGTGGGTTGAAATTTGTTCTTATCAGCTTGGACAGTTAAAACTCAATAAAAAAATTTCATGTGTGATATAAATAACTGTTAAATAAGTATCTCCAGGTGAAGCTTTCCTCAGGACCCAGCCCTTTCTCTTCGGGGGCTCTCTGGAAGAGGGCAGCTTGCCCGGGTTCTCTGTGCCACCAGGGCATGGCCATCTGGCCCCCTCAGGGCAGGAGACAATAGAATGCGAATAGCAGGGCGCTGTACCCACCTCTGCAGGGGTGCAGGCGCTCCAGGGCCCACACCGCTGCGTTCTCGCAACTCGCCTGATGCAGCCTGTTCCTGAGCAGGCAGCTTCTGTCCTGCTGCACCGAGGAGCTTTCCTCCACAATTCTCCTCTCCACCTGAAGGTCAAGTGCATCACACATCCGCATCCCAAAGTCAAGAGGGGACATTTATACAGACACATACAGACTGGCTGCTAAGTCCGTTCGGAAGGGTCTGTCCTACACAGTGAGAGCCAACAACGGCAACCGGAATGTGTCCCAGACCGCACCACCCACATGCACCCTAGAGGGAATCCACTCCCCTCCCCCCACACGAGGGCACTCAGGCACAACTCTGCCTTTGCTCATGTGCTCCCCCTACTGGCTAGGGTCTCCCTGCTGGGCTCCTGTGTGCCTCCAAGACCCAGAGCCATGTTCTCTCTACTTCCAAACCTCTCTACTTCTCCCCTCAAGGCAGAGGGAAGTGTCCTTTTGTCACATTCCCTCATCACATCACTCACATCTCCTTCTATGACATATTATATCACGTTTGCTTGCCTGTCTGTCTGCCCCCCGCCCCACCCTGTCAACCTTACTGTTGTGCTTTATGCTTCATCATAGCCCCTCTGGCTCAATGAATCGGAGACATGTTTAGATGCCAAGAAAGAAGGGATCCAAGAAGGAGGACAAGATAGAGCTGGCATTTTCTGACTGACTGTGGACGGCATCCGCCCCAGCAGTCCCCTCCTCTCAGTCCACACGGCCCCTGTGTTAGTCTTGGTCTCAGTTCTCCAACCGACCCCCTGGACAGCTGCGCAGATGCCCAGCCCGTCTCCAGCCCTGCCCCCCTCTGGTTCCTCTGAAATGCAGACCTCCTTGCGTTTCTGTCACAGGCACCTCACTTGTCTCTCCCCAGTCGCAGCACTGCCCCGGCCTCAAGGGGGCCAACACGGAAGCAATTTCTGCCCCAGAATCCCCACTCCACCCTCCATGCGGTCAGGCTGAGGCTGTCTCCATCTGAACAACCTTCTGCCTGGGCTTATCTCCCATCCTGTCTTCCCTCCATCACTCCCCCTCTCCTACGGGCACATACCCAATAAATAACATGCATAAGCGTCACCATTTCTGGCTTTGTTTAGAGGGAATCCCAGGTAAGTCAAATGCCTACTATGTGCCAGCTTCTTGCTAGGGCAGCAAGCAACGCAGTGTGACAAGTGCAGCCAGGGGACCCTCTGCAGACACAAGATAGCAGAGGGAAGGAGGGGCCAGGAGCTGTAGGCACAGTCAGGGAAAGTTCTTTGCATGAAGCCTAGTTGAATTTTGACAGGTGACCTGATTCATGGATTTCAAACATGTGATGTTATTGCCTTTGTGTAAAGACTCTTTGAAAGATCCGAAGAATCTCAGCCACATTAGAAATCTGGGCTTGCTCAAACGTCTTCACCAGCACTGCCCAACAGAAATTGCAATGCTGGGATTGTTCTAGATCTTCCTTGTCCAGTATGGTCACCACCAGCTACACATGGCTACCGAGGGCTTGAAATGCGGGTAGGTATGACTGAGGAATTGAAGATTTTATTTTCAATTCAATTAACTACCATTTAGCTGATTTAAGTGTCAACAGCTACCCATAGCTTGTGGCTCCTGGGATGAGAAGCACAGATCTACACTGACCTCGGAGATGGTGCCCAGAACCAGGCCAGCCAGCCGTCTGACGTGGAGATTGGCAGAGGTTGGGTATACAGCCACTTCTTCCCGATGAACCCGACAAGCTTCCAGAACTGACTGCAAGGGCAGCCGCCGGCAGGGCTGGTCTTCACACATGGTCAGCAGAATGGAGTGCAAGGGCTCACGGAGCTGCAGGGGCTGGAGAGAAGGGGGGCTGCGTGAGAAGCCTGGACCGCTGAGGCCAACACCTTGTGGGGTGGGTGGTGGGAACTAATGAAAACAGATGATCTCATTACCACTAGACAGACGCCTGCTCCTTCTGGAGGGTTTAGGGACGGACACAGGATATATCACTGAGGCCACAAAATGCAGAGCAATTATCTCTGGGCCAGTTGTGTGAAGTTTGCTGCTTTCTAGTCTGGAATGTTCTTCGGTGCTCAGAGAGCACAATCCTGTGCTTGGAATACTTATGACAAATAGGTGCTTGACACAGTGGATTTCCACCCATGCCAAGTACTCACATCAAACCAGGGATCAGCCTTCAACTCACACCCACCTGGGCAACCTGTCAAATTATTTCTCGACTACTTCTCAGATGTAATTACTTCTCAAATTACTTCCTCAATTACTTTCTGCCAAATTCCTTCTCGAATTATGTAGGTGGATCTCACTGGGACTTTCCCCTAGAATTTGAACTTCAGAAACATAAGGGCTGTGCCTTTTCATACTTTGGAATTTCCAGTGGTCAGCACAAGGTCAAAAATCACTGGTTGAACTTTATGTCACATGCAGCCGTCAAGCAAAAGAAAAAATATTTTCTTAAGCATTTCCCTCATGCATTTAAGTGGCCACCATTTATATTGGGGAACTCTTCAAATTCAGACCCAGAATCAGGCTTTTTGTCACACCCATCCATACTGTGAGTCATTTTCAAGATAAAGGCTGCACTACCATTTCTTGCCATGGAATATCAGTTGTGAATTCCATCTCCATGTGTAACAGGGATTCTGTGTCCTGAACTCATACAGCAAACCCAAATGCCTGAATCACAAGGTGGGAGACTGTCCCTGCCTTCAAGGACTTCACAGTCTCATGAGAAAGATGGTCACCTAAACAGATAAGGACTGAGGCACCTGGGTGGCTCAGTCGGTTAAGCGACTGACTTCAGCTCAGATCATGCTCTCACAGTTCATAAGTTTGAGTCCCATGTCGGTCTCTGTGATGACGGCTCGGAGCCTGGAGCCTGCTTCAGACTCTGTGTCTCTCTTTCTCTCTGCCCCTCCCCCACTCGCACTCTGTCTCTCTCTAAAAATTAAATAAACATTAAAAGAGAGAGAGAGAAACAAGGATTTAGGTCATGGGAAGCATAGACATGGTGATAACACAGAGGAAAAGGTCTAATCCTGCCTGGGGGAAAGAACTTGAACTAAATCTCGAAAAGCACACACTAGCATTAACCGGGAGAAAAGTGGGGGGAGGAACCGCAGATAGAGGGAGCAGTATATGGTAAGGGTGGCATGTCTGAAAAGAAGGGCACTAAGGGCAGGACAGAGCCCAGGGGAAAACGACAATGCAGGGCCCCTTGCTCACAACTTTTAAGAATTTTGAGACAGTGACATCAGAGCATTAAATCAAGCGTGGGCCCTTGTAAGTGCAGGGCACTATGCCATTACACAGGCCACACGCCCGTGAAGTTGGCCCAGATTATGGCAGAGCTCCAGAGAGGAACCAGAGCTACAGGTAAGAGCACAATTTGGGGCTCCAGGTATGCCCTGCTGAGAAGTGGAAGATGACGCCATGAGTAGAGTGGGATTTCACATGAGGTGGGAGGAGAGCAAAAAGCACCAGGAAACATTGGGATGTTGAATCAGAGAGACAAAGGGATATAGAAGGAAGGAAGGGAAGGAGGCAGGAAGGCAGGGCAGGCAGGCAGGCAGGCAGGCAGGAAGAGGGAGGGAGGAAGGGGAAGGAAGGAAGGAAGGAAGGAAGGAAGGAAGGAAGGAAGGAAGGAAGGAAGGAAGGAAGGAAGGAAAAGGAGGGTTCTCTGGCTCTTGTTACACTGACCTATAAGGAATTCTTATAGGTCAGATGAAAACTTGCACACACAAACACACACACACACACACACACACACACACATATTCCATAGTCAAAAATTTTATACTGTGCTGTGATAAAATTTAAAATTTTCTATGCTTTAGGCTCTCTCAGAGTCTTTAATAAATTACTCTGTAAAATCTTGGAGAGGAAGATATTACAGGGAGCATTTTCCCAAATCGATTGAGCACAGAACCCTTTTTCAGGGAAGCATCTCACTTCGGGAAGGGCTGCTTTAAAGCCTGTTTTATAAATCTGTGTCTTCACTATCTATAAAATCCTCTAGTTTGCTACTTCCTCTGAACAGATAAGTCTTATTTTGCTTGCCAGCCCTAAATCATGGCTGCCTGGATGACTGGGTTGTGTAGCCTTCTGTGGTGGTTCCTGGACTCAGCGGGAGCACTTCTGTGACCCATTGGCAATGCCTTCCTCGAACCCACACGACTGAGGGGTGGCGCGCAGCTCAAGAGAAGTGATCCCTGTCCTGAAGAAAATTGCTAATTCAATCCAAAGACATGACCTGGCAAGACTTTGAGTATCTTGTTTACAGACCTGATTTTGTGGCACATGAAAGCCTGCTGACCAGTAGAGGGTCATTCCTAAAGAATAGACGTGCATCTGCTCAAGAGAAAAAGCACAAGATTAGATTTCAGTCACCTCTGTTACTCTGTAGTCCTGCAAACAAAACACAATTCCATTTCCACGTGAGGCAGACACCGTTGGCAGCCTAGCCCAACCACCGTGTGCAACTCCCATGAACTTTCCTGCCTCCCACTCTTGCTGCTTAAAGCCACAGTGATCATGACACCCCACTTTGGCAGGAGACGCAAGGGAAATCTGTTAAGGGGCTTTTGAGAAAGCTTGTGCTTTACTGATGATAAGAACACAGGTAATGGTCCCACTTTTTCTTCAATGTTGCCTTGAACACTGATGAAATATATGGATCATAGCTGCCATCTTGAGACCATGAGGCAACAGGCAAAAGAAAAAAAGCCAACAACTAAAAAGGGTGGAATGTAAATACACAGCCTGGATCCTTGATGACATTTACTGAGCTGCTGAGCAATCCCGAGACGCCTCGTGAAGCAAATAATAACTCTATCTGCGGTGCCAGCCACTGTATTTTAGGCTTTCTGATGCACATAGCTGAAACCATTTGCACATGACACACTATGGGACAGCCCATTGTGCTTTAAGAGCATCACCTGTCAGAAAGCAACAAGGTGAAATGGAAGAGCATGATCTGACTTCTCTGGTCCTCATTTTCAACTTTAAAGTGAGTGTTCTGCCTGAATATTTATGAAGATTTTGTAAAAAGAACCTGGAAATGGTAATGATAATTATTGTTATCATTATCGGATGCAGAGCACTTACATGCCAAACTCTGCGTTAACCTTTTACTTAGATTAACTCATTTAGTCCTCACCACCATCCTGTGAGGTTGGTATTTTAATTGTCTCCGTTATACAGGAGAGGCAACACGAAGGGAACTTAGGGAACTTTCCCAAAGAAGACCTAAAGCCAGGCACGGGGCCTTGGCTATGTCTCCTTTGGATCACACTAAGTTTTCAATGAATGTCAATTTGTTGTTGTTGTAGGGCTTCTGCTGTAATTGACAAGGCACATTCCCCCTAGGATCTCTCTTTGCAGGAAATAACTTTTGGAACTCCAGAAGGGAGACGCTGAATTAATAAAGCACGGTATGTAAAAAATGCATGGTTATTTGAGCCATCCACTCAGTAAAATACAAGTGAGTTTGATTTTGGGTTTTTGCATCCATAGGTCAAGGGCATGTGTCCAGTATCACATGCGCCAATTCTCTCTCTGAAATGATGTCCCTAAATCAATCAACCAGTCCTCTGAGGAGTGTGACTAGACATTCTCACCTCCGGAGAAATGGCCCTGAGAGCAGATGCTGGTGCACTGCCCTGAGCACTGCCAGAGGCACCATCCACACTCAGGGAACTGACCTGCATTCCAAACGCTCTAAGTACTCTTGGGTGATGCCTAAGGCCAAAGTGACAACAGGCTTCCTCCACAATCCCAAATCTAGCCCATTAGTACAGGATGCCTGGAAAAGGGTGGTGACGGTTTTGAATGTGACTCCTGGCACAATAGGAGAGAACAGCACTCTCGATTGCTGATGTCTGCTATGAGAGCAGGATGGGGTGATAGTGGTAAGAGCGACTGGTGGTTAGAGGCAGGCCCACATCTTCCACCTGCACTGGGACCAACACTCGAAGCAATGGGGAAATGTCTCTGTCTGCTGGGGAGAGCTGAGGTCTCTGTGTGCTAGGGAGAGCTGGATGTTGGTCAGAGGACAGGAGTCAGCGTACAGCCTCCAAAGCTCAGAAAGGAGCCCGGAGCTGGGGGAGGATGGTGAGCCGAGCCTCTGCTGAGACCACTTTCCTGACTGCTCCCCTCCCCTCCCATGGGACCTGAGCAGAGGTGGATGCAGAGAGGGGACTGCAGTGGACAGAAGAAAAAAGCAATGAACAGAACTGAGCGGTAGGGATGCTGTGTAGAGGGATGATGCCCAGGTGACCTGGCCTACTAAGTGCCAGTTTGCCACAGTTCACCCCCCAGGAAGCTAAGTCCCCTGCATTTCTGGGGTGCATCAGCACGTGCCCCTCTAGTGGTTGCTCAGCAGGTCAGATCCCATGGCTCCAGCTGTGACATGTCACCTGAGTCCAGCATGGCACCATCAGAGACATCCAAACAGGGGGACTGAGAGGCACCAAGGTCTGTGTCTAACACAGGGGCCAGGGCTTCATCCCCGAGATTCTGTCAGTGTAAGACACGGTGGAGGGGCTCGGGGTGCTGGGTGTCTGCCCATGAGTGACAGTGTCAGGGCCACGGCAATGGGGAAACTTGATGCTTTCACTAATGTGATCTGACTCAGAGACACGTGGGCCCAGACAAACCAACCTTGGAAGCCACCAAGACTTTAAATATGTATAATAAGCTGGTAGATTAAGTCGTTAACCCCGTTTTACAGGTGTAGAAATTGGAGCTCAGAGAAGTTGACCTGTCTTCATCGAAGAGCTAAAAGACTGGCAAAAAAAAAAAAAAAAAAAAAAAAAAGACTAGGAATAAAATTATTTAAATCTATTCTGCCTCAAGTGATTGTTGGGGCTAAACTGGGAGCTGGGGATGCCACCCCAAGGACAGATTGAAGGTCCTAGGACCATGCCTTTCCCCAGGACAGGCCCAAAGGTGCGACAGAGATGTGACACACCTTACCTGAGATGCATCAGGCTGCTCACCATCACTCTGCCCCTGCAGCAGTTCAGGGGCCTTGAAAGGAGCAGCCTCTATGTGAGAAATGTGGTCCTGGAAGGAGAGACTTCCGGCTGCAGACAGCAGGGCTGACCAGGGACAGACCACGTAGTCCGAGGAATCTGAAACCAAGGCCATGATGGGAGTACAGAGAATGACCACTGTCTGGAGGGCCAGTTGTGGGATCATGACCAGCAGGTGCCCCTGGGATGGACTGAGAGCAATGCCCAAGGTAACAAGAAGTGGGGTAAATTCAACCCTGATACATGTGTGCACAAGAGCAGCATTAGGTACGGCGGCTGCGGTCACGGCCAGGACACCAGCCACCTGCATCTAAATTCCTCAGTGCCCCAAGGGTCTCAAGATAAGAGGTCCACTTGGAAATAAGCCCAAGTCTGAGTTCTTTGGAGCCAAGCCTGGGACAGGGCATCTGATCTTCTGGGTGTACTGTACCTGTTCATCAGGCTCCCCTCCCGCTCCCCGAACCAACACCCAGGGAAAGAGGGAGTGAAGAATCATAGGGGAGATGAAACTGAAGGTAGAAGTGCACAGCAGCCTCCTGTATCTTCCCACACTGGGACCCACCTGACTCATGTGATCTCACTCATGTGTGGGGATGCTCTGCTGCAGGCTGGCAGTCCCCAAGCACGAGTGACTTCTGAGCTGACGTGTGAGTGTGCCTACTCGATGTTTTTTTCAGTTATTAATGTAACGCCTCACAGCTCCAAATTCATCTTTCAATACCTGCTCCCTCAAGCAGCTCCTCTTTACAGCGCGTGCGACATGCAGCTTTCTCAGCAGAGGGCGCGAGAGAGAGACATTGCAGGAGGCGGGGCCCTCCTGCTGTTTCAGGGTCTCAGAGCTCATGCTGGTGGACACTTGGTGACGCTCTGCCCTGACGCAGGACCCGTGGCCCTGCGAGCACCTCCGGGCCCCGTCTGGCCAAGTGATCACTCCTGCACAGGTGCTGCGGGCTCCAGGCCTCCTGGCAGCACGAGCTCCGGAAGCTGTGTCTCCCCGATGCCCTCCTCCATCCAGAGGGTCACCCTCGTCCCTGGTGGCGATTCCTGTGCTTAACTTGCCCAGTGACTGACAGACAGTTTTGGCCCGGCAAAGCAGTGAACTTCGCGTCACCGTGGGCTCCAAGCACAGCAACTCCAGCAAATCTGAACCCCAGTCTGGGGAAGGGGCTTCCCTTCCAAGTTTGTCCCTCCCTGGTACAAACCTCATTCCCCGGGAACCACATCTTACAATTACTCTTCTGTTGGAATGTAAGAATTCTGTATATTAATGTCCTTCCTGCTCTTTAGACCACCTAGTATGTGGGTTCTAGCCCCTGATGGGACACAGGTGATACATCACCTGGCAGGGGACTATCTGGGAGTGTCAGCAGGGCAGCCCCTGCTTCCTGTCCCTTAGGCTCAGACTGTCCAGGTGTTGGGAGAGGCCCATATGGCTGCAGCCACTGTCTCCCTAGAAGCAAGGCCTTTCTTTCTTCTGTATGCCATGGGTCGGGAGAGACAGGCCTGAGTCTCAGTGCAGCTCCATAGGTAGGTGTCATTTGACTACTTGATCTAATACTTTGGACTGATAGCAGACCTGAGAAGCAGCAACCAGAGATGGCTTGGGAAGCTTCGTGTTCAACTCCCTGTGATTCAGCTGGTCCAAACACGCCCTTACCTTCACGAAGGTCTTCCAGGAGCCGCTCAGCAGCCAGGGACAAGAGGGACCAGATTTCCTCCTCCGACAGAGCTTCACCCCTGACCTGCAGGGCGCTGGCCAGGGTCACAGAGGCTGGGCTCATGCCTGCAGAGACACGCGAGTGGCAGTGTCTGCAATGTCCACAAGCTCTCTGGGCCCACGTTCGCCGCTCCAGCCCAGGCACAGCCCAGCCCCCTCTGCGGCGTGGCAGCACCATGCTTTGATCACCTGCATCCCTGGGGGCTGGGCACAGGCCTAGGCACACAGAGGAAGCTACAGAAAGGCTTTTTGGGGGCTGGCGAGGCTGCCTGGCCGATTCAGGGAATGAAATAAACTCTGAAATTAAGGCTTCAGTGAATAAATGAATGAACAAATGAACCATGAGAATGGCACCGCCCTCTGTGCCAGGTATGTGCTGTGAAAAAGTTACCTATATGCGAGTAACATAGGTACCTATGCCTGTGCCTGCTCTCCTCTCTGTCTGGGAAAGTAGGTTAACAACATTTTTTTTTTAATCTCCAGTATATGACTCATGGCTTTTCCCCTGCCACACGCAGAGTTGGATGTGGTGCCAACACCAGCCCGTCTATAATGATCACTAGCACCTGCCTGAAGACTAAAAATCACTAGAAGGAAAGCGAGCTCTGTGTTTTTGCAAAAGTGCAGACTCACAGAGAAGCACGGGACTGATTCGCCGGAGGAAGGATGAAGGAGTCTGATCTTCTATTTTCCTCTCTTCTTAGAAGGGCTCCTTTCTAGCAAAGCTGACATTTAAACGTCTGTCCCCCTGACCCAGCTGCCACCCACTAATCTCCAGCCCCAGGTGGGGTGACAGCAGGAAGAGGCCGAGCAGGCTTTTCCTAATCCATTTACGTCATTGATCTTTTCTGCCGCCTCAGGGAAGGCGGGAGTGTGGTGTATGGGGCAGGGTGGAGAGCACTTTATGGCACCCTCACCCCTCCATCTGACATGGCTGAGCCCAATTCTCCACTCACCAGCTGCTCAGCTCTGTGTACACCTGAAGTCCAATGTCCTCTGGGCTCAGGAAGAGAGTTGGACTCCCAGAAGATAAAAGCCCTGCACGCCCTCCTCTCCACTGGGGACCAGAGGAGTGCTGCAGCCAGACCTAGCCAGGCGGGAAGCTCTTTGTGTGAGATGTAACTTACAAGGAGTCAGCAAAGAAAGCCCTCAGTTCCCATTTGCAGGCAGGAAGGCAGTTCGAGGTCTCCCAGGTAAAAAGTAATAGATTCAAAGCTACAGCGCAGGGCCTCCCTTGTCTTTCTTTTTTGTCTTCCTCCTACTTTTTATCCAAACTTTGCTTAAGCCATATGGATTAGGCGTTTCCATTCTGCCACATGTTTCTAGCTCTCTGCAGCCACAGTAAAAGGCTACTTATTAGAGGGAGAAACACAGGGACAAGATTAGGACTCTCAAAAAAGAAATCTCTGAATCTCAAAAATTTGTCACGAAATACCTAATGTGCTGTGGTTTGTTTTCCAATCACTTTATGACTAGAAAAAAATTGTATTTTAGCATGGTGTGGTGTGGCTAGTCAAGACCATCATTTCAATACAGTAATAATTCAATGAAGGAAGGACAGCCTTTTCAACAAATAGTGCTGGGTTCATCGTGGGGGGAAAACCCGTCTTATCCTATATAAAAATTAACTTGGGGCGCCTAGGTATCTCAGTCGGTTAAGAGTCTGACCTCGGCTCAGGTTATGATCTCATTTTGTCAGTTCGAGCCCCACATCAGGGGCTGTCAGCATAGAGGCTGGAGCCTGGATCCTCTGCCAACCTCTCTGTCTGTCCCTCTCCCACTCATGCTCTATCTTTCTCTTTCTCCCCCTCTCTTCCTCTCTCAAAAACGAATAAACATTTAAAAAACTAAAAATTAGGGGCTCCTGGGTGGTCTTAGTCGGTTAACCATCTGACTTCAGCTCAGGTCATGATCTCATGGTTGGCAGGTTCGAGCCCTATGTCAGACTCTGTGCTAAGAGCCTGCTTTAGATTCTGTGTTTCCTTCTCTCTCTGCCCCTCCTCCACTCGTGCTCTGTCTCTCTCTGTCTCTCTCTCTCGAAAATAAACATTAAAAATTTAAAAATAAATAAATAAATAAAAATTCACTCAAAATGAATCATAGACCTAATATAGAACATAAAACTACACATTTTTAGGAAATAATACATAGAAGCAAATATCCAAGATCTAGGACTAAGCAAAGAGTTCTTAGATTTGACATCAACATCATAGTTTAGCCTTGTCTACCTTACATGTGTTCAGAACACTTAGATTAGCCTACAGTTGGGTAAAAGCACCTCACACAAAGCCCATTTGATAATAGAATGTTGAATATCTGATGTAATTTATTGAACACTGTACTGAAAGTGAAAAATAGAATGGTTGTGAGCGTATTGGGTGTTTACCCTTGTGACCATGTCGCTGACCGGGAGCTAAGGCTCCGGGCCGCTGCCCAGCATCATAAGAGAGGATTGTAGTGCATATCACTAGCCCGAAATGGATTAAAATTCTAAGTCTGAAGTATGGTTTCTTTTTTTTTTTTTTTTGAGAGAGAGATAGAGACAGCATGAGCAGGGGAGGGTCAGAGAGAGAGAGAGACACAGAATCTGAAGCAGGCTCCAGGCTCTGAGCTCCCTGTCAGCACAGAGCCCGATGCGGGACTCGAACCCACGAACCGTGAGATCATGACCTGAGCTGAAGTCAGACGCTTAACCGACTGAGCCACCCAGGCGCCCCTGAAGTACAGCTTCTACTGAATGTGTGTACCTTTTGCACCACCATAAAGTCAAAAACTTGTAACTCAAACTATTACAGATTAGGGTCATCTATAAATAAAGAACTCTTGGGGCACCTGCGTGGCTGGGTGGCTGAGTTGGTTAAATGTCCAACCTCAGCTCAGGTCATCATCTCACAGTTTGTGAGTTCAAGCCCTACGCTGGGCTCCATGCTGTCAGCTCAGAGCCTGGAGCACCATGTCTCAAAAATAAATAAACACTAAAAAAATGTATAAATAAAAAACTCTCACAATTCACTGTAAACAGACAACCCAATTTTAAAATGGGTAGAGACGTCAACTATACTTCAATAATAAATAAATCAAAGTACAAAAAAAAAATAGCTACAATAGGCAAAATTGAGGGTGTCACAGGCAAACCAGAATGTATGACCACCCAAAATTTTTTAAAAAATGGGCAAAGACTATGAATAGACATTTCTCCAAAGATGTACAAATAACCAATAGGCACATAAAAAATGCTCAACATAATTAGTCATTAGGTAAATGCAAATCAAAACCACAATGTGATATCATTTCAGATCTATAAGGATGATTAAAACCAAAAAGATGAACAATAATAAGTGCTGACAAAAATGTGGAGAAATTAGAACCCTCACATATTGCTGGTAGGGGTGTAAAGTAATGTAGCCACTTTGGAAAACAGTTCAGCAGTTCCTCAAAGAGTTAATCATAGAGTTACCATATGACTCAGTAATTCCACTCCTTGGTATATACCCAAGACAAATGAAAACATATGTCACAGCAAAACTTATGCACAAACATTCAAAGCTGCATCCTTGATAATATCCTAAAAGTGGAAACAATCCAAACATTAACTCATGAGTGAATATACAAAATTGTATACATATACAATTTGGCCATGTAAAGGAACAAAGTCCTGCTACATGCTACAAGATGGATGAATTTTTTTCTTAAACCCCTTCATTGAGGTGCGATTGACATACAAAAAGCTGTGGTGTATATTTAATGTATGCAACCTGATGGGTTTGTAGATAAGTACATATTCATGAAATCACCACCGTGATCTATGCCATACAAGATGGATGAATCTTGAAAACAATCCACCAAGTAAAGAAAGTCAGCCACTAAAGGTCACATATTGTACGATTGCATTCATATGAAATATCCGGAACAGGCAAATCAATAGAAATGGAAAGATTAGTTGCTTGGCAAGGGTTTGGGGGAAGAGGAGGTGGGGAGCGACTGAAGTGAGTATGGGTTTCTTAAAAGTTTGATAATAATATCCTGGAATTAGTTGTGATGATTACACAATCCTGTGAACATACCAAAAACTTTTGAATTGTACACATTAAAAGGCGACTTACGGTATGTGAGTTATACCACAAATATCAATACTTTTTTAAGAGAAAAGCAAGGGATGGAAAGGAACTTATAATTAAAAGACAGATCATGAGGTGCATGGGTGGCTCAGTTGGTTAAGCATCTGACTGAGGCCAGGTCATGATCTCACAGTTCGTGAGTTCGAGCCCCACGTTGGGCTCTGTGCTGACAGCTCAGAGCCTGGAGCCTGCTTCAGATCTTGTGTCTCCCTCTTCTCTCTGTTCCTCCCCCACTCGTTCTCTCTCTCTCAAATATAAACATTAAAAAATTTTTTAAAGACAGATCAAATTGATCTAAATGAGTAAAAGTAAATACAGTATCTAGGAATGTAAACGTGAGGAATAGAGCTACAGAAAGAAGAGGATGACTAAAAGTCTGGATAATGGTTACCTTTGGAGGAGAGAGGGACTGTGATTGAGATGGAGAATATTGAAGGGTTTCTGGAATGGGTGGCAAAGTCCTATTTCTGAGCCTCAGCGATGGTTAAAATAAGGTGTTCATCTTATAATGACTCAGCAAGCTAAACATTTTTTGTCATGGTTCTCTGGGTCCGTTCTTTTACAATAAAAGTTTAAAACAATTTCAAGCATTGCCCTGCTAAAAATATTTTTAGACAAATCCAAAAAATAGCACATCATTTCCACCTCCTTTCTTGAAATACAAACCCAGCAATTTTCATCAGTTACGTTAGACTCTATCTGAAATCTTGCTAACAAATGCCAACCAGCTAAGAGGTCCAATCATTCTTTCCATCTAGGGTAGATAAGGGAACATCTAACATCTAGAAAAGCACATACTGGTCGGGTTGGCCAGTCAAACACCCCCTCTCTGTTGGAGCTAAGAGTTCTTTGAGGCTTGAAGTTACCATTCTCATTGCTGGAGGTGTTGGGATTATATCCTCCACATCAAAGGCAACCCCAGACACAGGAGGTAATGTCAGCAAACTAGTCATCAGCTGCTCTATTAAAAAACAACAAACAAACAACAAACAAACAAAAACCCCATCTCACTGTTCCAATATATGTGCATGATCCCACATATTTCTTTGTAGACAAAGAAATGTCTACATTCTGCTTTTCTCTACAAACCCTCTCTGACCCCATGTCCCAGCTGAACGTGACATTCTGTCCATGGGGGTAAGTTGATGCCTACAGGGAGCGTCAGCACTTGGGAACCATTGGTGGCTCTGAATTTCCATGGCAGCCCTGACCACATCCCTCTACTCTGGTAGGGAGTAACCTATTTAGGGACACTTCAGGGACTCCATTTCAGTGCACTAGCCCTTAAGAAGCAACCCAAACGTATATTAACACTGTAATATTGCAAATGCTATTTCAGGGCCAGCTGACACCGCCAATACAAGGAGACACCTCCTAGCGCTTACTGTGCACCAGGCACTGTTCCAAGGGCTCTATGTGCCCCCGTCCTGGTTTATGAGACAGCCGCCATCCGCCCTGCCCTGGCATGCTCTGATGCCTCTGGGCTTACCTCCAAGCTTTTCTCTATACAGTCTAGTGGTGAGCTACTGCTGCACCGTGAACTGGAAGGGGACCCTTAACCGTCTACGGGACAGGGAGATCCCACCACACAGATAGACCCTGCCTTCTTGCCAGTGAGGAAGCTCTGGAAAAGTGTCCAGCCCATGGGCATGCTTTTGGGGGGAGGGGCAGCTCTGTTGTCCCTCATTCACCTTCCAGGCTCACCTCTGTGGGCCAAGTCCTCTGTATTGACTCGATTCTCTGAAGGCTTCTGCGGTCCTCTCATAACCCAAAAATCTCCTCCATCTGGGGCCTCATTGCCGTTCAGGAGTTTCCTCAGGCTCCCTTGCATAAGTTCCCATGCTATGGTGCATCTTGTCACCGGACACTCTACTGGCTTCTGGCTTCGCAGCCCTTCTCTGGTCTGGCTCTCCCTAGAAGGTCTGCCCATGCCCTTGACATCCTTGCCTCAGCCATACCTTTATTTAACAAACACTTAACAGAGAGTTAGTATATTTTAAGATGCAAATAGAAAGGTGAAACTATAACATCCTACCCTTGCAAGTCTTACCTTCTAGTGGGGACGGGCCGAGGGGCATCGATACCAAACAGGTAGACAGATAAACAAAATAAGTCCACAGAGAGAGAGACTACAAAGAACAAGTAGACAAGGCCATGCACTTGAGCTGGCATGGTCGGGGAAGGCGTCATATGAGCTGAGACTTGAAGGTTGAGAAGCTGCCCAGCTGTGGGAAAAACTTCCTGGGTACAAAATCTCATGCCTCAGCAGATCTCAAGAACAGAGAGAAGCAAGCTGGGCGGGAGTGTGGTGAGGAAGGTTAGCAAGGGAGCACAGAGGTATGAGGGGGAGTCACGGAGCCGGCTGGCCAGGTGCCCTTTTGGCCTCACCTCTCAGGCTAAGGAAAGGAATTTGCATGTTTGATATGAGCAATAGGAAAGTCAACCTTCCCGCTACCTTGCAGGGGTGCAAGGCCCAGCAGAAGCCTTTCTGACACAGTCATGCTGTTGACAATTGACTAGAGCAGAGACGGTAGTAGAAGAGCCTGAAGGCCATCCTTGTCTAACACCTTGTCTCATTTACCACCTCACCGGTGCTGTCAGTGGGGATGGTTTTCATCAAGGGCAAGTCTCACATCTGCCTCCTACCCAACTCAGGAAGAACTGTGTCCAAGTCACCCAGACAGCTGCTGAGTGACGGTCACGGAGTGCTAGCTGGCGGATCAAGCCACCTGCCTGAGGGCACACCGTGTACACTTGTTGCCATGGTACCTGGCAGCCTTTGTAAAGTGCTGGCTTCTGAAGAACTGAACATCTCTGCTAATCCTTATCTATTGGCCAGCTGTGTCATGGATTTGAAGGGCCTCCAAGGCGTTTCTCGGCTCAGGAGTTCAAGGTGCTGCTGCCCAGGAATAGAAAGCATAAGCACAGAAGCAAGGGAAGTGGAAGGGAAAAAGCACACTGCCTCTGGTCTCAGGAGGACAGGTCAGTGGGTGACCACTCTCTCCTTAAAACACTCCCTGTTGCTTCAGATTCTGGTTTCCCCTGACTCCCTCTCACTGTCCCTGGAATGTTGTCCCTCAGGATTCTGGCTCCAGCCCTGTACTGGTTTCCTATGGCTGCTGGGACAAATTCCCATCAGCTTGGTGGCTGAAAGCAACAGAAATGTATTATCTCAGAGAACTCAGTTACACTGAGCTGAAACCGGGCTGTGGGCAGGACCACATTCCCTCCAGAAGCTCCAAGGGAGGATCTGCTCCTCGTCCCTTCCCGTTTCCGGTGGCGGCCAGCATTTCTTGGCTTATGGCCACATCACTCCAATGTCTGCCTTCATGGGCTCATCATCTTCTCCTCTTCTATTTTAAATCTCCCTCTGTCTGCCGCTTACAAGGATATTTGAGATTGTACCTAGTAGGGGCTGCCTAGACAATCCAGGATAATCTCCCCATTTCAAGACCCTTTAACTTCATCACATCTGCAGTCTTTTTGCCATTTAAGGTAGTATTCACAGATTGCACAGGTCAGGATGCATAGATCTTTTTTGAGGGGGGTGGAGCATTGTTCAACCTACCACCAGCCCTTTTTCATTCAACACTCTACTGTTGGCTAAAAAAAGACATGAGCTCTGGAAGGTTGAGACTCCAGCTCCCTAACTTCCTGGCTGTGTGAGCTTGGGCACAGAGCATATATATACTCAGTATATATATATATACTGAGGCCCTCTCTGAGCCTCAGTTTTGTCATCTGGAAAATAGTGTTAATCATAGCATCTACCTCACGTAACTGTTAGGAGACTATATTAAAAGGCTCAGTATGTAAAATGTGATGAACACATCTTATTTCCATTCTCGTTCCATCTCTGCTCTAACCACCCAAAGAGGGATTTTAAGCATCAGAGCTGCCGAGAAGTTTCCAAGTATGAGATTCTTAAGATATGGTGTTAATTGTTTCCATCTGTCTGCCAGGATCGAGGTGCTATAAACAACCCATTTTAAACCTTAGCAAAGTGCCTAAAATATCTCAAGGTCCCCAAAATAGACACCCTAGGGAGGAACCAGGGAAGGAGTGAGGGCTCCAAGGAACCAAAGCTCTCAGAATGATCCTTTTTCCTTCCTCCTTTTGGTCCTTATGTCTCCCTTCATTCCTTCTCTCTTTGGACATTCATTAAAAACCATCTGCTTGCACTCAGACCAAAATCTGAGCAAAACTTTCTAGAAGGAGAATGGCATCCTTGTCCCCCAGGAGGAGAAGTCAGCTTCTGCCTCATCTAGGCTCCATTTATAGGGCTAAAGGTGTCAGGGCTCTTAACTCCCAGCGCGCTCCTACGGTGAGCTCCTTGGAACCTAAACTCAGTTCTGAGTCCTTCACATAGATCCTGCCCTACTCCGCTACATATATACCGGCTATAGCACCAACGTGGTGTGACCTTGAGCAAGTACACTCTCAAAATCTCTTTTCCCCGCTATAAAATGGAGATGTTATGCCCTACCTTACAAGGTGGTTGTGAGAAACAGAACAAGCTAATGAGAACATGGCAACTAGCAGATGTCCTACCTTTCTCTGGTCTTCCCAGATGCAACCTTGCATTTCTAGATAAGACAATGGTTGCTTATGTACAGAAAAACATTTAGAGTATTTTAGAGGAGGGTTTTCCCCATCATCCATCTATTAAACATGACTTGCCCCATATTTGCTGCATTCCTATATAACCCATGCTGATAAGGCAAGTTTTTTATTTAAGCACATTAAGGGAAACTGTATATTTTAGAGGAAATGGAAGATTAGTATTATTGGACACAAATAGAAGGTAACTATAACTATTTGTTGAAGTCGTTGAATTCTTGCCACATAATACTGCCTTCCAATGATCCCAATGCCTGGTCTTTCGTTGTGAAAGGAGCAATTCATTTGAGAAATGTGAAGGCATAGGGTTCCGGACAGACTTTCTTCTTGACATAAACTGAAGAATTTAAGTACAATGTCAAAAACATAGTTCAATGTTATTAATGTATTTCGTCTTCCACCTGTGTTCTTTGGTCCTGCTTATCTTTTGAGAAGCTCTGTACCCTCCTTTTCTAAGGCCTCGGGGCCAGTTTTAATATAATTTGTACTCACAGCTGATTGATTGAATCTTCACCAATTTTACTTGAAGGCAATGCCTTCCAAGGAGACTAGCTTTTTGCAGCTTATAGAGTTTGCATACATTTTTGTGGTTTCCACAAAAATCCTTCAAATCAAGACAAAATGATCCCCATATCCAGATGAGGAAACTGAGAATTTAACTGACTTAAGGTCCCCAAATTCGCATGGCTAGTAAGAGCCATTTAAGTTTCTAAAAGACAAGAGGGTGGGGTTGTAAGCTAACAAGACTAATTAAAGCTACATATGTTAGCTACATATGTTTCATTATTCAGTTTATTAAAGTTGTAAATTCTAGATGAGAATCAGTCTTGTTATGTTGATAAGAATGGTCTGGTATTTCAGGACAGGTGCTTTTGGACTATAACCAGGATGGAAAAATAATAATACTACTAAAATTGTGAATTTTAACGGCTTCTGTCTTGAGCCTTTAAATTAAGCTTTAAAGTCTTAAGATCCATTCATCTAGTGGTTTATATATTAAAAGAGCTACTTTACATGATTTTTTAAATGTTTATTTATTTTTGAGAGAGAGAGAGAGAGCACGAACAGGAGAGAGGCAGAGAGAGAGGGGGACACAGAATCCAAAGCAGGCTCCAGCCTCTGAGCTGTCAGCACAGAACCTGACACGGGGCTTGAACTCACGAAAAGTGAGATCATGACCTGAGCCGAAGTCAGATGTTTAACCGGCTAAGCCACCCAGGTGCCCCTACTTCACATTATATTTGATTAATGTTCACCTAATTCATAATATAACTGTGTCAGCAGTTCTCCCGAGAATGAATTTTATTTTTATATATTAATTTAAATATATTTATTTATATATTTGTTTGTTTAAATTNTGGCAAGTCTGAAATCCATAGGACAGACTAGTGGGCTAGAAACTCATGTAGGAGTTGATGCTGTAGTCTTTTTGCTTTTAAGTTTATTTATTATTTATTTTGAGAGAGAGAGAGAGAGAGAGCAGAGGAGGGGCAGAGAGAGAGAGAGAGAATCCCAGAATCCCAAACAGGCTTTGTGCTATTAGTGTAGAGCCTGATGCAGGGCTCAATCCCACAAACCATGAGATCATGACCTGAGCCAAAATCAAGAGTCAGATGCTCAACCAACAGAGCCACCCAGACACCCTGATGCTATAGTCTTGAGGTACAATTTGTTCTCCTTTGAGGGAACCTCAGTTTTGCTTTTAAGGTTTCTCAACGAATTGGCTGAGGCCCACCCACATTAGATATATTCCTTAATTTAATGTCAACTGAGTATAGATGTTAACCCCATCTATAAAGCACCTTCATAGCAAAAGTCTTACCACTGCCCCAATCCAGTCTCCATCCTACAGAGAGACCTCTTCCTAAAACACATTTGACCATATTACTCTTCCACATTAAAACCTCCAATGGCTTTGTATTTTCCATAGAATCATTTCCATTTCCTAACTTCTAAACAAAGCTTTTGTGACCTCCAGTCCCCCCCTCCACACTGATCTCTAGCCACTTCCCCTTGCCTCCATTGCCTCTCTCCAAGCTCCAAATGCACCACAGCCCCCTCGTCTCCTGTCCTTCCCAAGGTTTGTGTGGGGACCCTCCCTCCTGGAGCTCCTTCTTCCTTGTAGGCTGATTGACTGAGTACATCAATGACTGAGTAAGTCAAGAGCTGCCTGTGGACAGCTGTGGACCAGCATCATACAGAAAAGATACCAATACGTGAAATGAAGGAAAACTTAGGTGACACTTTCTTTAAATGTCCACATTTAAAGACATTTGCTACCTAGCCAGACACTTTTCCACACCTCTTTAGCCTATGGAGAAGCAAATTCTGACAGCTTAGTCTCAAAATCTCCCACTGGACTGGCACCAGCCTGCTACTGGTCCTTTTCCACCGTTCTGTGGATTTCCTTCCTGCTTTCTTTCACTACCTCGTCTATTTCCAACCATGTTGGGCTATTATAACCATTTTAACTCAAGGAATTATAGGGAAAAGGAGGTAGTTCAATAAGAACTAAGGCAAGAAAAAAGGAGGAGGGCAATTAGAAACAGAGCTGGTAGTGACCAAGAATAAAATGAAGACCAAGTCCAAGGCAGGGGAGTTAGCCTGACAGTCTCAAATAAAAGAGGCCAGAGAGGAAAACAGCTAAAAACCTTGACCTCAGGGCCAATAAATATTGAAGAGAAAATGGAAATAGCAAAGCATAGTGGCTGGGAGGGCAGGTTCTGAGGTCGGAGTTGGGCTGATCCCTGTCTACCTTGTTTTTTCCTCTATACTCGTCTATCACATGAATTATTGCATCTGACAAGTGGTAGTTTCCCAATAAATGCTAGCCATTCCTAGGATCGACAGTGAATATAAAGTGAAGGCAGGGGATAGGGTGGGGACAAATCCACAAAACTAGGACTTGAGAGCAGAAATGGCTTTACCAGTGGGACTACAGGTGGCTCTGACCCCAGTTCTTGCTATGCAAAGCATAATCCCTCAGACCAGTCACGTGGACGTCACCCGGGAACTTGTTAGAAATGCAGATGCAGGCCTTCCCTGGGCCCTTTAAGTCAGAATCCATATTTTAACAGGATAATCTGCACATTACAAGTTACAGACAGAACTGTCCTAGGTCTCATTGCTTATTTGGAAGAACCAGTTATAGGCAAGCAATGGCGGCAGCAAGATAGAGTTTAGAGATAGAATTACTGTGTTAGGTAACCAGAGAGATCCCTACTAGGCCTTGGCAATGCTCCACAGTACTTGGGTGACTACTCTCTTAGAGTAAAGGGGGGGAATTTGGTGGAAGACTTATAAACTCAGGTCATAAACCCGGGCCAGCTGCACAGTGTCAGGTGGGCTTAAGTGGCCTAAACACAGAAGCTGTGAGTGGAGGGAACCTGTACAAAGGGACAATAGGTGGGAGAGAGGTGATGACCAGGATCAGAGATTAGGGAGACGGAGAGGGGGAGAGATGGTCAACAGTGCTGTTTTCATATGTCCTCGTTTACAGACTACATGTCCACCCCACACTATCCTGTCCCACCAAGAGCACTCCCTCGGTCCAGCCAGACCCTCTGATCCTGCCTGTCTCCATAACTTCAAGTCCAATGAGTGTGACTGATGGAGAGGCAGCCTGGGCAAGGGGATGCACCCAAAAAGGGCTGCATCACTTTCCAGACATTCCTGAGGGCTTAAAATACAGTTTGTGGGAAGTAGAATTATATTCAGTGTCTAGAAAAGCAAAGTAAACATTACCTTAAAAATAAAAGGATTAATGCAGACCAACTTAGCCAAAATAAATTCCGTCAAACACTGATATGCCAGATGTGGGGGGTTAGATGCTAGGAATTCAAAGTAGAAGCCACCCTTACCACCTCTAGGGGCTCCATAGCAGGGAAGTGAGCAAGGATTCTCCAGGCATCTGAAAAAGTCCAGTGACTTCTCTTCAAGACTGCAAATAGCCCACAACCGTCTCCACTCAGTATTTAAATCCACAGTCCTCCTTGTTGGTCTTTTTCAAAGAGTCTAACTTTGCTTTGCACCCCTGAATCCAATCCTGCACTTCATATTCTGGTGAGTAGTGTTTGCAAACAGAGAGAAGCACATATTCTTTTTAATTCCTTTCTTTGTCCGTGCTTCTGCTATCCCTGATAATCATATTCCCATCCCCATGGATTCTGACTCTTTAAAACTCTCTTGGCCTTTGGGGATGAGCACTGAGTGTTATGTGGAAACTAATTTGACAATAAACTATTAAAAAAAAAAAAAAAAAACTCTCTTGGCACCTTTACTGTGCTGAAGAAGACTCTGACTCACCAGTGAGAGGCAATAGTTAAATATCCAGGGATTTTGCAAGCTGGATGTTAAATGTAGCCATTGTGAACAAATCAAATTACAGAAACTTTCAATTAAATACTTTATATTACTAATATATTCAAAACCCACCATTTCCTAATTATTTTACTACATTTTATTATTGTCTATGCTCTTCAGCTCACTGAAATCAATTGCATTTGCATGGTGGAAATACTAATTAATGATGGGCTAATACATAGCTCTTCAAACTTTGTGTTCAGTGATAGAGCACTGGGAGCTTGGAATTGACCAGAGAGGGAATATTTACACCACAGAAATTGACAAAAGCTACAGATCAGGGCTTGGTTTGTTGTTTTGTTGATTATCCACACTTAAGAAAGTGATGGGAAAAATGTTCATAAATCTAAAAGTGTGTTGTGTCTATAGCTGTTACATTGTGAATACTGCAAAAATTGAGGAAATACTCTTCCCAAATTCAAAACCTATGATCCAATTCAGCAGTCACTCCTGTCATTGAGAAACAAGTGAAGTTAAAACATTTGCATTCGTTGCTTTACTTTCTTGTGACTTGTCAATGTAAACAAAGATATCAGCCAACATTCATGTTGGAACTATACTCATTGGTCAATTGCGAACGTAGACTAAAGATATAAAAGTGCAGCAAAATCAATGTATGCATTCTGTGTGAATCTATTGGCTCTATGGAGCTTGCAAAAAGACTATTCTGTATTTTACTATTTATAAATTGTGCAAATGCACATCCTCCATCTAAATAAAAATTTTAAAAACATATATATGTGTATGTATGCATATTTGTTTATCTTTCTTTTCACAGTGCTGGTAGCCCTTGCTTGACATCTCCACTGTTGTTTCCTTAGGTTAGTCCATCTGTCAACATTCCAGGCTTCATCCCCTCCAACCTTACCTGTATCTTTTTGTTTGTTTGTTTGTTTGTTTGTTTAATGTTTTATGTATTTCTAGGAGAGAGAGAGAGAAAGCGTGAGCAGGGGAGGGTCAGAGAGAGAGGGAGTCACAGACCGAAACAGGCTCCAGGCTCTGAGCTGGCAGTCAGCACAGAGCCCAGCGCGGGGCTCGAACCCACGAACCGTGAGATCATGACCCAAGCGAAAGTCGGACACTTAACCGACTAAGCCACCTAGGCGCCCCAACCTTACCTGTATCTTACTACCAGAATAATCTTTCCAATATTTAAATGTAATCATGCCATTCCCTCATTAAAATGATCAACGGCTTTCCAGACCTTTCTGAATGAAATGCAAGCCGTAGAAGGCTTTCTTTGTTCTGCCCTATTCGCCTGTGCAGCCTTCTTTCTTATCAAATGCCCACACTCATGCTTCACTACAGTTACACCAAACTGCCTGCGATTCTCAGAATATGCTTTGCTTAGTTGTGCCACTGGACTTTTGCACATGCTTTCCTCTGTCTGGCATAGCTTGCCCCAAACCCTCTCTTTCTACTTCTGGAGAGTTCCCACCCAGCATTCAAACAGCTCTCAAACATCATCTCTTCTGGGTTTCAGCACTTGCTACTCCCACACATTGCCTTGCAGCCTCACCCCTGTTGGCTCCTGTGCTCACTTGGAAGAGCCTTTGAACAGAGAGAGGTGTCCCCAACACCTAGCACTTGGCTTGGCAGCCAGGAGATATCTGGTAAGTGCTTGTTGAATTGATCACTTCGTCCATTTCAGCTCTAACCTGCAGCAAATGACAGGATGTAGCCAGAAGAAATATGTATACCTCATCTCTGAATTTAATTGTTACTTAAAAAACAAAAGCCAGATGAATCACTGGCACTTTTTTTCTCCATTGTTTTCTGGAAGTCAAACTAGATAAAGCCTGAGACTCTTTAAAGCATTGACCTTCTTTAAGCATAACCAAATTGCTCATTTCTGAAAGATAGTGAGTTACCACTTACTGAGCCACTTCTATGCTTCAAGCATGTGCTAAGTGCTTCATGCATGAACCTCGTGTATCCTTATTAACCCTATAATGTAGGTACTATTATCTCTACCTTACAGATGAGGAAACCGAGTCTCAGGAAAGTTAAAACATTTGCTTTGAATTTGAATTCCCTAACAGATGCTGAATAGCAAAGCAAGATTTAAACGAGGGTTGGTCTGACTCTAAACCCCATGTTTTCTCTGCTGAACCCATTTGTTACTGCCTTAAAGCAAATTCACCATTTGAATCAGGTCCCACTAGCAGCCTGGAACAAATAATACTTCAAATAATACCACAGAGTCAGGGACACATGGCTTAGTTCAGTTGTGTTCTCCTTATTCCCGATACCCAAAGCCCGTGAATGGATTTGCCCCTCCCCCAATCCGGACTTAACAGAAGAAAAGTGAACAACATGGAGAAATACCTGTGTCGTGAGTCAGAGGTTGCATGTGAAATTCTCTGCGATCATGATCGGGTCTAGGCCTCCATCAGGACTATTTTTCAACGAGCGAGGATCTCTTGTTCACCTCTCTGCTGAGCTGCCACGGCCACTGGCGCTGCCGCCTCTGTTTACTGTTTGTTACTAAGCACTTGGCTGCCCAGCGAGTGAGTCAACAAGGGCCTTCCCTTTCCTGACACTCGCTCTCTTGCCCTGAGCTCTGTGTAGTCTCCAGTCGCAGGCAGGGCCATCCCGGCATAGCTTCGTCCCCAAGGCTGGTGACCTGTGAGAGAGCTTGTAAGAGCTCAGCTGGATTAGGTGCATTAAAGACAATAGGATTGTGGTTCAGCAGGGGCTTTTACACTGATGTCACTTTATCTCCTGCTCCAATCAAAAGAAAGAGCCCTGCGAGGAATCAGGGGGCTCGCCAAGAGCCCAGTCTTAGTTTCATTCATTCAACAGCCCTCCGTGCCCTTTCACTGAGGCAGACTTTAGACTTGTACCCAACGGGGCAGAGTAACACGCAAGATCATGACCAGGAACGGTGATCTGGAGCTGCCATTGGGAAGACAAGAGGAATGTGGTTGTGATTCTTACACACACACACAAAATTAATCATCACAGTGATATAAATGAATAAAGAGGGCAGAGGGAAACTTGGAGGTGATGGATATGTTTATGGCATAGATCATAATGATGGTTTCACTGGTGGATACTGATCTCCAAACTTATCAAGTTAAATCCGTGAAATATATACAGTTCTTCGCCCGTCAATCATACCTCAATAAAATGTTTTGTTTTGTTGTGGTTTATTTTTAAAAGAAGAAAGTGGTTGGAGAAGGAGGAAAAGGAATTCTCACACTCCCTGGTACTTGGATTCAGAAAGGTACCAGCAGAGAAGAATAGGAAGAATTAAATCACAGCTCTCCAGAATTAAGAGTGAAAGAATAGATATTTGGAGCTCTCTAATCAATAGAAATTTCAAGACTAACTTTTTTTAAAAGCTTATTTACTTTGAGACAGGGACAGAAAGAGAGTGAGCAGGGAAGGAGCAGAAAGAGGGAGAGACAGAATCCCAAGCAGGCTCCATGCTATCAGCGCAGAGCCTGACGCTAGGCTCAAACTCACAAACTGAAACTATGACCTGAGCCAAGATCGAGAGTCGGATGCTTAACCATCTGAGCCACCCAGGCACCCAGGAAAACTGACTTACCAAAAGAAAATATACATTTTACTTCATATATTGACCAAAAAATAAAATAATGACATTTGATGAAGCCCAGTGCAGGTGAGGGCATGGTGAATGAGTGGTCCCATGTCAGTAGTGGGAATGTACATTAGCACACCCTCTCCACGGGGCATTTGGTAATACTCAATAAAACTGTAAATGCACACATCATTTGCAAATCCAGTTGTGGGGAACTGGCCTGTGAACGTGCTTGCAAACATTCACCCAAGCATATAAAAAAGGATACTTATTGTAGTATTTTGTTACTGTTATGGTGAAAAATTGAAAGCCACCAAAATGTCCATCAATAGTGGACAGGTAAGTAAATGCTTGTTCACACACAGTAAAAATCCAACTACACAGCCGTGTGAAGGAGGGGTAGATCTGTGTGTGCTGGTATTCAACACTTGCCCTGAAAATCTTTTAAAAAACCAGAAGTGTGGATTCACCCTGTGTGATTCCTCTTAGGGTAAATAAACACATATATAATATGTTCTTTACATATTTACTATATTATATATTAAATTGTATTTATTACATATTCTTGTATAGTCTTTGTCTAGGAGGAATCTTTAGAAACTTAATAGTATTGCTTTGTGCAGATGGTTTTAAATGCTGTTAGTCATTAGTTATTATTTAATCAGGAAAATTATTGTCCATTTTTGGACTTTCCCCCATACTCTTGTGTTATATGTTTTTTTTAAAAAGTGGTAAAGATTATATAATATCCTACAAAATTTATGTTTTCTGGCTCAAACCTGCTTGCATTCCACACTAGCCTAGTAAAGCACTTTACAATAATCACAACCATCTTGTGCTGTTTCTCCCAAATTCGTCAGTTCATCAGATTCAGAATGGACCTTCGTAAAATGTAGATTTCCAGCACCCTCCACCCCCAGACCTGCTGAAACTGAATCTCTGGGAGAGAGTCAGGGGGAACTGTATTTTGGCAAGTGCCCAGGTAGTTTTTATTAATTTGTTCAGGCCACCCATGTACAATGGAAGAAACTGAGTCCCAGAGGGAGAAAGTGAATGCTTCCAGCCATGGAGCTGGTTCCTGGTAGAACAGGAGGTCCTTGACCTCCAGGAATACGCTGCTCTGCTTAAAGTCTCTGCTACCTTCACCCTTTCGGTCACATATAATAGCACTTGGCAGTAATTTCCTTCTGTACTTATTTTTGCTAAGATTTCATTCATTTAAATTAAAGCAAGAAAAAAAATCCTAATTCAGTACTGAGGTTTTTGAATTTGTGTATTTTTAGAAAATGCAACTGGTTCACTTTCAAGAACCGTGTTTATTCCTATTTAAATACAGTTCTTTAAAGCAGGATATAGAATCAAGCAGGATTTAATACTAAGACCAATTCCCACTTACGCCCCTTATTTTATGCTTGCTGCCAAAGATATGTCCAATGTCTACAGTGTCGTATATTGCAAATTACCTACATCTAAAATAATAAAGCTTGATTATTCTAAGCATAATCCAAGACCTCTCATACATTGCTGGTGAGAATGTAAAAATGGCACAGCTATCCTGGAAAATAGATTGGCAGTTTCTTTAAGAACTAAACATATTTTTGCCAGTAATTGAACTCCTGGGCATTTTTCCCAAAGAAACGAAAGCTTCTGTCCACCCCACAATTTGTACATGACTGTTTTTCAGCTATATTTACAACAGTCAAAAACTGTTAACAACCAAAATGTCCTACAGGAGGTGAATGGTTAAGCAAAGTGTGGAACATTCACACCACGCAATCCTACTCGGTAATAAAAATGAATGAACCATTAGTACATGCAACACTTAGGTGAATCTCAAGGGCATTAAGCTGAGTGGAAAAGCCAATTTCAAGTTGTCACATACAGTATGTCTCTATTCATATGACATTCTTGTGATGACAAAATTATAGAGATGAAAAACAGATTAATGGTTGCCAGGGGTTAGAGATTGTGGAGGGAGGGGTGAATATAAAGGGCTAACACAGGGAGACCTTTGTGGTGATGGGAGAGTTCCGCATCTTGCTCGAGGTGGTTATGGAGGGGATGTGGTTCTGTCCATGCCCAAACCTCTCACCTGACCCTATCTCCTATAGCCTTGGCTCACCTGGCTGCCTCTTCAGGGTCCAGATGTCTCTTTTGCTCCTCTAAGCACTTCCCTGACAATCTACCTCTTCTTTGAGACACATGACATGACATCTTGCTATCCCTGCTTTCATCACCTACTGACTCCTAAGAAGTCCACCACTGAGACCATGACTAGAAGGCCAGCCTCGCCCTCGTCTGAAGACACCCCTTCCCAGCGGGTGAGAAGTCCATGGGCCAAGGATTCATATGGACCAGCCCCTGTGTCAGTCTCCTGGGCTTTGTTCAAAGCGCCCTGCCCAACCAGCACTAAGCCTGCTCTCACGGCTTGACCAGGTCCCCTCCCCCTCCCCCCAGTGTGGGCATGGCTGTGGCTTGGATGTGAAGACAAAAAGCCCCTCGCAATGTGAGGCAGAACCTGAAGAGTAGTGGCCGTGGCCTAGGACTAGAAGTTCAAGGCAGGGGTCCTCATAAAACCCAGAGGCCAGAACTTTCATTTCAAATTTAGTCTTGCAGGAAGTTATAAAATTACATTTGCCAGGATAAGAGGACAGTTCGACTTTTGTTTAAATCTGGTGGTTTGACCTATAACTTTTAAATGTTTGGACGTAAGGTATACGGGCCTCCGTTTATAGCCTTTCCCTGGGCCCTGCAAAAGTTAGGGAGGGGCTGCTCCTATTCATTGATAGTGTCAGCTCTGGGCTTTCTGTGGTCTCTCCTGCTATCTTTATGACTTCAACAAACGCTCGATCACATCACTTCTCCTTCCTCACCCCACCTCAGCCACTGGGTTCACACTGTCGTCTTTGTCACTGCAAGTAACGGCATCACCTCCAAAACTTAACATTTCAAATATCCTAGGCTCAGACAACGCACTGCAACTTATTTTTCCAGCTAATTTCTTCAAGTTACCTCCATTCTGACAAATTTTTGTGCCCATGAAGACCTGCCATCCATGGTCCCTACCACCTTTTCCCTGATCATCAATTTTCTTCCCTCATTATCCAGTTTACAGTCCATGGTCCATGTGGCAGAACTTCTTGTTAGCCATCCATCAAAATTTGTTCTCCCCGTCCTCCTGCACATATGTCCAGATTACACTTCCCAGCCTCCTTTGTGGCTAGGTGGAACCATGGGATAGAATTCCAGCCAATAGAAAGTGAGTGGACAGGATGTGTCCTCTGATGGCGCTGGGTGCTGGAGTGGCAGTGAAGACAATGACTTCATCAGTCACTTTTGACTCCTCTAGGTTGTTCACATCTCATGTCCTATCAATTGGCAAGCCATTTAAAACCTATGCGGGGGCTGATGGCTCCTTATTAGAACCACACCCTACCTTCCATTGGAACTACCATCCTCTCTAACCTGAATGAGCAAAGTAGCTTCCATGCTAGTCCTGCTTCAACAATTGGCCCTTTCCAGAATATTCTTCCCTGAAAAGTTACAGTTGTCCTTTTAAAACCAAAGGCAAGTCATCTCATCATCTTGTTCAACATCTTCCCGTGGATGTCCACCACACGAATGGTGTAAAATCTGAGTGTTTTACGATGGATCATAAAGTGTAATCTAACCCCAGCTACCTCACTCTTCCCTTGATTTCCTGTAATCTGGTCACCATGGTATTTTCGACACTTTTCAAACAGGCCCAGTTTGTTCCTGATCCAAAGATTTTCATGTGCTATTTCCCCTGCCTGGATGTTCTTCTCTCAAATCTTCATACACTTACTTCATCACTTCATTCAGGTCTCTGCTCAAGTATAACCTTTGCAGAAAGACTATCCCTTAAGAAGCATGTCTTCATTGGGGCACCTGGGTGGCTTAGTCGGTTAAGCGTCCGACTTTCGCTAAGGTCATGATCTCGCGGTTCGTGGGTTCGAGCCCCACGTCGGGCTCTGTGCTGACTGCCAGCTCAGAGCCTGGAGCCTGTTTCAGTCTGTGACTCCCTCTCTCTCTGACCCTCCCCTGCTCACGCTGTCTCTCTCTCTCTCCTAGAAATAAATAAAACATTAAAAAAAAAAAAAAAGAAGCATGTCTTCATTATGCTGAATCCCCTTGCTTTCTTCACTTCTCTTTATACCAATTATCTTTTTTTACTTTAACATATGTATTTATTTGTTGACTTGTTTATTTTCTATTGCCCACCAACAGATATAAGCTATATGAGGCCAGGAATTTATCCGCCTTGCTTACTACTTGCAGGATGTTTTCAGCTGTGTGTGGCAAGTGAAACAATGGAAAGTGACTCAAACAATGAAGGACATCTACATTCTCACATAAATGTGTATTTGGCAGTTCAACAGCCTCAGTGCCTTGGGTTGACATTTCTGTTCTTCTCACCCTGAAGAATGGCCACCACAGCTCCAGTCTCCACATCCTGACCCAACCATGTTATAAGGGAAAGGAAGGACTTCGTCCTCTCACATCTTTTTCAGAATCCTAGTGAACTTCCTCTTTATGTTTTTTGTCCACGTGAGGTCATGGGTCACCACTAATGGAATAGGATGGCAGGGATTGGCTCTGGTCAGTCGTGGTTTCTCCCTGGAGAGGAGGACAAACCCATCTTTCCAGAGCACCTGCTCCATGATGTCTGTACAAACTGGCACCCCAACAGCAAGGAAGATGGGGGGGTATGTTTACCGGGTGAGAAACCAAGAATATCTGCCACCCCCATGCATCTAGAATGGGGCCCAAGTCAGAAGAGATGCTCAAAAAATACATGCTGACCAGATGATAGACCATTTGTAACTTGATAGACTAAAAGTGACCCAGATGGCACCCTTGATGACCTTGTAGAGATGTACTTCGTTTGGCCCAGTTTTGCTCATCTCTCCTAGCAGCCCTGTGAAGTCAACGTCTGTTCACTACTTTTCAAAGAAGAAGGGGGTAAAGTGCTCAAACTCATACAGCAGTTTCAAAAATAGCCATAATTGCACTCAAGAACAAGGTAGTGATTGACGATGAGTGGTATTACAAGAGCAGCACCAGGAATTGCCTGCTTTAATAAGGGCCTACTATCTGTCAAGGCTTTTTACATATAGTGTATGATTCCATATGCACATATACTAGAAAGTAGGAAGTATCAGATCTATTTTACAGATTAGGGAACTGAGGCTCACAGAAGTCAAATAACTTGCCCAAGGATGCATAGCTTTAACAGACAGTAAAGTTAGGGTTTGAATCCCAAATAGTCATACTTCAAACCCTGTATTCCTACCACTAGAAGGATCAATGGAAGAACTACTAGAAGAAAACATTGGAGAGGTGGTGAAGTAGTTCTTTCTTTGAGGTGGAAGAAAGGGAAGACACTGAGTGAAAGGACGCAGAAATTTTGAGGCTGATGGGAGAATTTGAGAAATCTCATGTCAGATGGTCTTGATCATTTTAGGAAAGTAGCACGCAAAGTCATCTCTATGATGAGGTTCAGACTTAAAGATAGAAACAGTTTGGGGTAAACCCTGGGAAAACTGAGATGGCGATCAATTTGAGGGGAATAGCAAAGATGATGAGCAGCAGGTGGGCCCGAGGGGGTGGGAGCTGTGTAGAGGGTCAAGGAAGGCCAGAGGGAGGCCCAGAAAAGGGATAAAATGACTGCGGCAAGACACAAACAAATGCCAAAGACTGGCCCAGTGCCTGACATCTCATGTCCTCTCAGTAGAGGAGGGCAGGGACTTTTAAAGACCAGATACCCAGGTCCCAAATCTGGAGCGGATGCGGTCTGGACAGGTTTTGAAGAAGACTGGCAGAAGAGGGGCTTTGAATACAAAGGAAGGAGGGTCCTGGTAAACATCAAGGAAGGGGCTGTCTCAGGGCCAGACAGCGCTAAGCAGGGCAGGGCTAGGCTTTGTGAGACCTGTACGTGATCAGGGAAGGTAAGAGAAGAGGGAAAAGGAACAGAGCCAACTGAGACTGGCAGCCAACTGAGATTGGCAGACTGGCAGGTCCCAGGCCCTGCCACTTTACTTACCTGACTCAAGGCTTCACCTTCAACTTCTGCTAGGCTTACCTGATCAGGTGGAGATTTTGTCATTACCTGACAAATATGTGTGATTTGGGATGACTGACCTTAGTTAGTATTGCTACCACCTACTGAGATAAAATCTGGCCATTATTTTTTCTGTGAACCATAATTGAAAGGAAGGCACATACCAATAAGATTCTCATGGCAGGGTTCTGCGGACCAACTCTGTAAGTCACCAGGAGAAGGCAAAAGGAAGGTCCTCACAGCCTGATCAGAATGAACCACCTCAGGGTCAGACACCGTACATGCAGACACCTTTTCCCTGCTCACGTCATCTCATGTGGCTCTCCTTCTAGGAACAATGGTCTCAATGGAATGTTCTAGCCCAGCGAGAAAAGAAGGCAAGTCTAGAGCTCGGGGACAAAGCAGCAGTGCATTGGGGCCAGAATCCACGGAAGCCAGCTCTGCAGACAGAGGAGGAACAAAGGCCCTTGGGATGCAGAGCAGATGTAGACAAAACAAGTCGAGGCAACCAAGGTGAAGCTTGAAGACACCAAGCTCCTGTGTCCTTTCTTCTCATGGCAACATATCCCAGTTGCTGGCAAGGTGCTAGAAAGAGACAGATAGCCAGCTTGAGTGCCCTGCTGAAAAAGGAAGCACCAAATTCAGGCATCTGGATGGCATCCATTCTTTGATTCTTTCTCAATCACTGAGAAGGGGAGCTTGGCCTGGGCAGACCCTTTGTCATTGCTCCTGTCATATCACAGGGAGCAGTAGGCTCCTTGGATTTGCTCCGTAATAAAGGGGCCAGGCACACTACTTTCCCACCACTTCTTGACCAAATATTTTCCTTGATGCACGAGACAGCATTAATCCATAAATGGCCCGCAGTGACTTTGGCCCACACTCACTGGTGATGAAGGTGATCTTGTTGGGCCCTGAGATAGAAAGGCGGTGCTCTACAACTTTGCCCTGCAGCCGTGCTCTCATAGCTATATGCCCCACATGAAACTCTTTCCCACGCCCTCAATAGCCTTGGGGAAGAGAGGTCTACCTTTCCAGGCCTTCCCCCAGCACCTGCTGTCACCTCTGATCAGACCGAGATTTCTATTCTGTTAAATTGAAAAGATTGTGAGAGTTAAATGGGCACAGACACGGATACAAGTTAATCATCGTCATTTGCTGAAATCAACTCTGTGATGGACACGCTCCATGGCAAACAAAGGAAAATGGTAAGTGAGGCCCGTGTATAAATGGCTTAGCACTGGGGAAGCCTATGGCACTGCCCCTCTGCAGCTACCTCTATGGTCCATTATCTGTAAGACAAAATATTTTTAAATAAAGCATTTTTTTTTTTTTTAGAAATCTATGAATTCTTCACATTCTCTTGGGTCATGAGCTCAATGTCAATATGATTTTTTCTCCTAGACTGAAGCATGCATCCAAATGTGGGCAGGAGTTTATAAAGAAAGGAGTCATGTGCATTGTCCAGGGAGTTTTCTTTGCTCTTGTCAAGTTGCTGAAAAGAGGCTTTCTAAGAATATCCACAGTGCAGTCTCATGTCTAGCAATGCAGACTCAGCACACTGCATCTGACCAGTGACCCGTGACACCTGCTGGCCACCCCTGGAACCGCACCCAACCTCCTTGACCGTAAAATGCCAAGGTTCTTTGTCAGGGTGACGTTGAGGGCTACGTGATGAGCAACACTGCCTAATTAAGGCAACCATTTCTTAGAAACTAAAGTGAAAAAGAACACATCTTTGGAAGGCAACAGTGGCAGTGACTAAAACCAGATCTGAGTTTCAACTCCAGACTCTGCTGGTGAGGACTTGGGTGACTTTAGGCAAGTTACCTGGCCTCTGTAACCTGATTTTCTCATCTGAACAAGAGTCTTACTGTTACTTCTCATAGAGTCATATGAGGACAATATGAAATTCTGGACTTCAATTCACCTCCAAGGAGAACTTGGGCCTTGTGCCAGATCGTCTTCTCTAGGCACGATGTTGAGATCCAAGAGCACAGTATGAATGGTTCCAGGATGATTATGGTACCCATCACTGGTACCAACATGCCCAAATCAGGATTAATAACCTTTCTTGGATATGGACAGTGTTGTAGACTTCCAAAGCCCTGTTGACTTTATTCTAATCTTCTCTCTCTCTCTCTATGTTTATTTATTTTTGAGAGCGTGAGCAGGAAAGGTGCAGAGAGAGAGGGGGACAGAGGATCTGAAGTAGGCTCCATGCTGACAGCACAGAGCCCAATGCGGGGCTCAAACTCATGAACTGTGAGATCATGACCTGAGCTGAAGTCAGATACTCAACTGACTGAGCTACCCAGGCACCCCTCCAATGTTTTCTTTCTCATCTGTTCTCCTATCTAAGGACCCCCAGCCAGGAAGATGGAAAAGTAGTATTTCCTAGATACATTGGACTGGTATGGAAAACTGACTGTGTCTAGCTGTTGAAGACAAGTTTAGTCCACTAAAGAGAAAATGGAAGTGACTGGCTGGGCCACTCACCCAAATTGTCTCTGACTCTGCTTTCCTGGGATGCCTTTCTCACTCTGTCCATCTCTTGACCCTGTGATAAGCATTGAGAGGAGAGTTTAGCTAACCTCAAGGCTGAGTACTTAACATGAAAGTCCTGTACCCAGAACCATGACATTAGAAGCCTGAGTGTGGGTAGTTTCTGGTCTTGAGTTCAGATCAAAGAGTTCATATTTGTGAAGATGCCCCAGTGGGGGGGGGGGGTGTCTTTGGAGACTGATGGGAAGGTGCGTCTTGCTGAGGTCCCAGCACTGCCCTCATGCTGCCTCCCTCTTCTCTTCTTGGCCACAACCATGACCACTACTTCTGCTACTGCCACCACCAATGAATGTGGTCTTTCAAACCTGGATACTTTTCACAGTATATGAAGCACTATTCGTAATTACCCTGGAGCAACAGGTGTAAAATGGGCCCATCCCAGACAAGCTGGGATATCTGATCAAACTATGTGCCCAACATAAAAGGCTCAGAGTTTCTCAATTACTCACTTTGAGACATCTGCTCCTGACCAACCATTCACAGTTGTAAACATACCTAGGGGCTGCTCCACATTGGACATGTAGACTGCAGTATCTCGTCCAATTCCTATCTATCTCGCTCTTGCACTCCTTATGTGCATTGACAACTATTCTCAGTCCTAAAGAATGAAAGTGCTTGCCCTCTGTGTGAATTTTGCCCCCATCACTTTGTCCCCTACTGGCCTCTCTATTCTTCCTGCTCAGCCTAAGTCCATGAGTCCTTATTTCAGCCTCCTCGTCCTTGGTCTTTCCATTCAACAAGCTCAGGAAACCCCTAGCAGCCTGGCCACACCCCTTTAAGTGCTGTCTCTATTTCTCTCCCCCGGTTGACAAGGATTCTGGGGATAAATCTACAGTTATGTCCTTTTGGATCTATGCCTTTTAATGCCTACTGAGTATCATTCAATACTGCTTGACTTCACAGCTTACTCGGCACTCTTAAACATCTCTCTGTTCTATAAGCTATAGGACCATTTGGAGTAGGGAGAAATCTAGTGCCTTGCCTAGCCTCTTTGGGGAATTTTGTTTCTTCATATCTGTGTGGTTCTGTTCTGTTTTGGTTTGGTTTGGTTAACATCTCTACCCCTGAGGCCAGCTCTCTTTTGTATTTGGTTTTCTCTTTGGCTTGCCTCTTTCAGCCCTGTCCAACCTCCTGCCCTTGAACGTAGACCTTTGAAACAATGGGGAAATTTTGCCTCCTGATGCCCCCAGCCGGCTGTGAGGGCAGAGTGAGCCAAGTATTTGAATCTGATGTCATTTTGTGTAGTTCCATCTTCTCTAAATAGGTAGGTATGTGCCCCCACAAGGTAATCCAAACAGCATGATCTCTGTATCTACACAACACTCCCATACAGAACTTGTCTGATTGCTTGGTGGTAGAGAGAACCATGTGCCGTGGCCTACCTTTGAGAAGAAGGTATTGTGGCATCCCTATTTTTCCTACTGATTCCCGGGGAAGTCCTGCTCTCTGCTCTGCATAGGCTGACACATACTAACCTCATCTTGACTTTATAAGGAAATAGAATACTGAAGGGATGGGGAGAAGTAGGCTAGGGTTTGGGTTTAAGACTTTATCCAGTCATCATGATTTAGCACCCCCAGAAATAAATGTCTCCTCTATTTACCCTAGGTTGTCTGTCTTTCAAGCTACAGTTGGAGGATAGACTGTCTTGGATTCATGAAGGAACGCTCGATTTCTTCTCTATGTAATAGTCCTTCATTTCAACCGTCACACCTTGAAGGGATATGGCACATCCCCCTGACTTTTCCCAAGTATAGGCACCCTCCTCTCCTCTGCCTTCTTAGTCCCACAACAAACTCTGAGCTGGCCAGCCTGATACAACTATATCAACTTGCAGCTGAGAATTAATCCTGTGGTTTTTGGTGTGAGGGACACTGAAACCTACCCTCAGAAGCAAGGCTGCCTTGTATAGAAATCTGCTTCAGGAATAGGACAAACTGGTGTTGAAACTCCTGTATCAGATTGTCTCTTAGAGGTCTCTGCTTTCTAGAAGCAAGAACGTCTTCTCAGGACTATCAGAGGGCCTCAAATCACCCCTGGAGTCAGGAAAATGAGACAAATCCTGTCCTGTCAGAGGCCCCTGGAAAGGCAGTAGCAGGGAAACACCTCTCTTAGCATCACTCTGGCTTTCTAAGGGGCTAAAAATTCTGCTGCTTGCAAGCAATGACTCTTCACCCTTCAGGGATGCCAGGATCTCTGTCCTATTACCCAATATCAGCACAGACCGCCTTTTAAAATTTAACTGATGATGGGTGGGAATTCACAGCGGTCTCTCTGACAAAGGGTCATTTGTGGAATGCCAGGCTGCATGATTCCCAGTTTTACCTCTGAAGGGTCAGGGAGGGAGCCATGGAGGGGGAGATAAAGGTGGAGTTGGAGATGAGTCCTTCCTAAAGAGGCCAGTAATGAGGTGCTGTCTTCTCTCTGCCACACGCTGAACAGTTTTCTGCAGTACAGGAGTTACAAATGGCCAGATTCCACCAGGCTGGAAGAAATTCCAGGCTAAATAGTTGTGACTGAGGCAAAGAGTCCTTGTTGAGAGGTCTGGTGGAAAGCCTTCTTCCTAAATATATATTTATTTAAAATAACAAAAAGGATTTTTATGAGTTATATGACTTCCACAAAATATTCTTTCTCTCTGATTCAGTTTCCTTTCTCTTCACCTCCCCAGGGAATAAATATCTTCAATATCTGAATGTGGATGGAAAGAGGAAAATTTAGCAGAGGTACATCTAAGTTGTGGAAGGTGGGGGGTGCAGAACATTAGGGGGAAAAGGAGCCACTAATGAAAGTAAGGATCCAGAGAGAAATTTAAACACAAAAGCTAGTGGAGGGCAGGTGGTTCTATCAGATTTGCTCTGAGATTTTAAAGAACAGAAAATATGTTGAATTAAGGCACCGGCTCTCAATCTTGGCTGCGTATCAAAATTACCTGAGAGGTTTTGAAAAACTACAAAAGCCTGGTGGACCTTTGAAGAAGGATCTCCAGAAGTGGAGTCGAGGCATGAGCAGTTTTAAAATCTCCCAGGGTGATTTGAACAAGCTGGCTGACTTGGGAGCTAGAGTCCTCGTGGCCACCAGCAATAGTTGGAGGGCTCATTAAAACACAGATGGCCGGGCGCTCCTTCAAGTCTTCTGATTCAACTTGTCTTCAGTGGGTCTGAGAATCTGAGTTTCCAAAAAGTCTCCAGGTGATGCTGATGTTGCTGATGTGGGGACCACAATTTGAGAGCCAGTGTCTTAGAGTAATACACGCTCACCATTTTTTCAGTGAGACCATGTGTATATACTCAATCTATAGGTTTGCATAGCTGTGTTATCTCTTGCGTGTTTCTGGACACCATGTGCACACATAGGGGTAAAGAGAAAGAAGAAGCCCAACTGAAGAGGGGGTACTTTTGTAAGTTCAAATCAGAGAACTAATTTCTATCTCTGGTTTGCTTTGTGCAAGTTGTGACTGAGGGACTCTGTTCATTTTTGGTCCTGTCCTACCCTTGAGGAAATGAGCCATTATTCTCGAAGCTGGGAGAGAGCAGTTTGCAAGGTGAATAGTCATCTTTCCTCTCCTCGCATAACCAGGGCCTGAACTGTCCCCTCTGGAGCCAGCAGGGCTCTGCCTTGAAAGAGCCTCAGAGAGCATCCCAGAGCCAGGGGGTGACTGACCAAGGTGCTGAACCTCTTCCTCTTGCAGAGGGAGTAGATATGATAGGGGCATGGTTGGAAAACCAGGCTGGGAGGCTTGAAAGTGAAGGAGGATAGTGGTGAAGGTGGGGTCAGGAAAGAAGGTGTATCCTTGGAGACACCCTTCTGCAGTCCTTAGTAAACCTCTCTCCCTGACTCTCCACCCCTGAATTGAGATCACTGAACTAGGAAGTGAGATCGTCTCGACTTTCTTCCGTTTCTGTACCCTTGAACAGCTTAGTGAGACCCACCTGACACATTAGCCAAAGGCACAACTCCATCACAGTCTAATGTATGCATGTGGTCTAGGGGAAATGACACAGGAAGAGGTTCTCTGAACAGGGTGCAATCTCTCCCTGACCATCCCTAAAGGCTCAGCAGAGACTGGGTTTAAGGGGTCTGTAACCTCCCCTCTTTCTTTCCCCCATCCCAGTCTCAGAAAGAGCCAAGAAACTCTTGTCCCCGAGGCAACTCTGCTGGGACGAAAGTAAAAAAACCTGAATTCCTAAGCTCTTCGTTTCTTTCTGAGTTAGCCTCCAATAGGTTAACAAGGGAGCATAATGGGTTAACAAAGAACAATGCCATGAGAGGGAAGGAGGCCTAGAGACACATCTGGGTACAAAAAGCATTCTGAATTTGTAAAATATCAGAGATGATCACATTCAATCACAAGTACTGAAATGCTTTCTGGAATCACACAGATGCACATATGCATATATATAAACATGCGGGATGTCATTTCTAGATGTAGATAATTAGAAGCTGACAGTGGTAGATTGATACTAACTCAGAAGCTCTGTCTTGAATGAGAGAGAGGCTGTCAACAGCATTACAGAACTGGACCTGAAACTCACAGGAGCTCTGTTCTGGCACACCTCTCACTTCACAACTGCTCTGATTATACTGTCTTTTGTTACCTGGAGGTCTGGCAGGGAGTAGGAGGTATCTGTCAATAATTCCATTTGTGTGTCCAGCTCTCCCAGAACACTTACACTCATGCTTATTTCTTCTTTTCTCCCTCTCCCTTCAACACAGTCCTCCTATTAGATGTAAAATATGTTTTTCTTCTTTCTCTGCCAAACTCAATCGATATTCACTGCCTTCCTTTTCTACCTCCCATTCATTCCCCAGCACATTGCTACCCACTCTTTGTTCTAAGTACTCTGGGATTTCAAGTTTCCTCTTTTATTGATAAGATTAAACACTCCTTTCTTCTTGAAATTCCCTTTCCTTCTACCTCCCTGGCCACTCCTTTGCAGGCTCTATTTCACGGTCATTTAATCCTGAAGTTCACCAGGCCCCGCTCCCAGTCTTTTTCTCTTTCTGCTCACTACCTGCTGTCTCTCAGGCCTAAGGCTAACTCCTCCATACTCGAGGCTTCAAGTCATCACTCTTTCAATGTCATTCATCTCTTCCCCCCCACCCCAGTTTTATTGAGAAATAATTGATCTACAGTGCTGTATAAGTTTCAGGTATACAGTATAATGGTTTGATTTACATATATTGTGAAAAGATTACCACAATATGTTCAATAGGTTCAGCTGATATCCATTTCTTATATAGATATGACATATGGTATTGATATCCAAAATCTCATGTATTGTCATACAGACAATAAAAAGAAAAAAAAGAAAAAACTTTTTTCTTAGTGATGAGAACTCTTTAGATATACTCTCTCAACAGGTTTCCTACACATCCTACATCAATATTAGTTCTAGATGTCATGTTGTTCATGACATCCCTAGTTCTTATTTATCTTATAACAGAAATTTACACCTTTTGACCACCTTCATCAATTCCTCCTTCCTCAACTCTCTACTTCTGGTAACCCCCAATTTTGTTCCATTGGCTGATTTGTGGTACATTTTTACACTGTTACCATGCTGTTCTGATGATAATAGCTTTATATTATAGCTTGAAACCAGGTAGTATGATGCCTCCTGCTTTGTTTTTCTTTCTCAGGATTTCTTTGGCTGTTCAGGGTCCTTTGTAATTCCATACACATTTTAAGCATGTTTTTCCTACACCTGCAAAAAATGACACTGGAACCTTGATAAGGATTACATTGACTATATAGATGACTTTTGGTAGTATTGATCTTTTAACAATATTAATTGTCCTAATTCATGAGCATGGATACCTTTCCATTTATTTGTGTCTTCTTTATTTTTTTTCATCAATGTCTTGTAGTTTTCAGAGAAGAAATCTTTCATTTCCTCAGTTAAATAAAATATTCCTAAATATTTTATGCTATTGTCAATGAGATCAATTTCTTTATTTCTTTTTCAGAAAATTGTTTTGTGTGTTAATTTTGTATCTTGCAATTTTATTGAATCATTGAATTTAAGAGGTTTTAGTTGAATCTTCAGGATTTTCTGTGTATAAAATCATGTCATGGGCAAATAGAGACAATTTCATTTTTCCTTTATAATTTGGATACCTTTTATTTCTTTTTCTTGCCTGATTGTTCTAGTAGGACTTCTAGAACTATGTTGAATTGTAGTGAGAGTGGGCACTCTTGTATTGTTCCTGATCCTAGAGGAAAAGCTTTCAACCTTTCACCATTGAGTATGATATTAGCTGTGGGCTTGTCATATATGGCCTTTATTATGTTGAGATATGTTCTTTCTATGGTTAATGTTTAAGAGTTTTTATCATGAATGTATGTTGAATGTTCAACATTTATCTCTTATCTGCCTGAGCCCACCTCTATATACCCAACTGCCAATGTGGCATCTCTTTTGGGCAGATGAAAAGCTTTCAAACTACCTATTCACACAGTCTTTCCATTCGAGCTTCAATCTCTGCCAAGACTGCTTTCTGAGTGAACCGGCACCAATATCCATCTCTAGCCACAAGCCAGAAACCTATGAGTTTCCCTTGATGACTCCCTTTCCTTCACTACCCACCTAATTCATCACCAAATTCTGTGAATTGGATCTCCTAAATGGTCCTCAGATCCTTTCTCTTACTGTTTCCATGATCATCACCCTGGACCAAGCTTCTACTATCTGCCATCTAGGCTACTCCTATATCCACCTGACCCCCTTCAAACAAGGAATCTTTTCAAGATGCCATTTTGACCATTCCACTCTCTATGCTGAAGCACATCACGGATTCCCACTGCACTTAGGACAAAGACATGGGTAGTATGACAGCACTAAATCTGGTCTTTTTCCAGTTTTCCTAACCTCTTCTCATAGCTCCTTGTTTTTCCAGCAGCACTGGTTTTTCCTCAATTTCTCCAACTCACCTTGCTTCCTTTCATCATAGGACCCTTGCACATCAAGTTACTTCTGTCTGAAATATTTCCTGCATAGTTAATTCTATTCTTAGCTTAAGAGGCAGTTCCTCAAGGAAGACTTTACTAGGTTTATAAAATCTATTAATTGGTTTCATAATACTTTATTTATCCATCTATATTGTAATGCACCGATCATTTTGCATTTGTTTACCATTATTAATTCCTTATTATGTTGATTACATCTTTAAGCTCCATTGTAGCGCTAGCGCAGTGCATGGCACAGAATGGACATGTAATAGATATTTATTGGAGAAATGAAGGAAGGAAGGAAATAAAGAAGCCTAAAAGGGAGCAAGGAAATGATAAGAGAATGTATGAATGATTGCTCACATTTATGTTTCATTTCAGAGTCATTGGAAACAGGCCAGCCCAGCAGGACATGGGAAGATAGTGTACCTGAACTCACTCATTTATTCAACAAATATCTACATTCATTATTAATGTACTTTTTCTGATTATAAACATAAGTGCTCCATGGGAAAAAAATCTCCAAGTGTAAAAGAGAACCAGTTCACCTTTCATTTCACAGTCCAACACTAAACTACTGTTAAAATAATTTGGCAGATTTCTTTTCAGGTTTTTTCCATGCATAAGTAATATATAGGTAGGATCATTATATAGAGAGACCTTCTTTCACTTAATGATATATTGTGAACATCTTCCTGCATTGCTGAGTTTCTTGAACACGTGGCATTTAAATTGCTAAGATATATTCGATTGCACGTGATGTATGTAATTTAGACAACTTTCCACCCATTATTGGATATTTAAGGGCTTCCCAATTTGTCTCTTCTGAGGCTGAGAGATAAATCGGGTAATGCATTGAATCTGGCACGAGGTGGATTTTGGGAAAACAGGAGGCAGGTTTTTCCAGGTGGCTGAAAAGAACAATTCCTTCTTGTAGGTTGCCGGGCCCCGGGCACATGTCCCCAGAACAGAACGTAATGTCGGTCAACGTAGTGAACATTTTGTCTCGCAGGTAAGTGCTCAGAATCCGGGTGCCTCCTTCCCGCGTGGGTCCGGTCTAAGCACACCTCACTTTCAAACCCTGAGGCAAGGAACCCCCGCAGATCTCGCTCTCACTGGTGCACCGCCCCCGGCCTGAAGCCTAGAGTTCTGGCCGCGCGCCGCCACGTGCCAAGATCAGGGCCCCGCCCCCTCCGACTCCCCGACACGCCCCTCATACTGGCTCTCAGAAGCTCTCTCCGTAGCTCCNACTTCGAGGAAGGTCCGGACGGAGGCGCCTGGGCGGCCCGCCGCGCCCTGGCTGCCTTTCCCGGCGACGGGGAGCTGTGAGCGCTCCACCGGTCGCCAGGTCCCGACGCCTGCCTGGCGCCCACGGGGTCCGTGTTTTGTTTCTCGGTGGTTTCTTTGTGCTAAGGCTCTGGGGTGAACACAGGCAGCGGCGCCGAAAAGGGCTGGGGTGGCCTTCAGCGCTGGGCTGTGGAGGGGGAGCCCGGGCCCGCGACTTGCTCGGAGGGTGTCCATCACGCCGTGAGCGAGCGGCAGTGGTCAGCGGGCATTTCTCTTGAGGGTCACTCGGTGGTGACTTTTTGACTTTTTCACCCCACCCTCTCCTCTCTTTGTCTTGCACTTGTGTGCCCGATCCTTCGATGGTAGAACCAAGTCCGTTTTAGAGGATTGCGACGAACGCTTTTGATTTTAATTTCTGAGAGTTCTCCAGCAGATGTTTACTGTGAACTTAATAACATGTTGACTACGTGGTATCAATGTTCAGTGGTACTATTTTTATCTCTGAAATTCAGTAGTCTTCAGTAGAATTCTGGTCTGTCAGTCCATTGTGTTTGGAGATAAGCGTCCAGCAAGTACTTTCTTGGCAATTAGAACATCTGTTTATTTCATTCATTTATTCAGCAACTGTTCAGTCCTCTACTCAGATGGAGAGTTTGAAGGTAAAGAGAAATATCTTTTAACAGAAGAGGATGCTTTGAAATATAATAGATATGTCTTTAAATGAGACAGTTATGTAAGTGACGTGTGTTAAAAAAAGGTATAGTTATACCCTCGGTCATTTCGCTATTTTTTAAGTAGTACAATCTGGAACTTAAGAGTGCAGTGTTGTATTAGGAAGTAGGGTTAGAAAGTTGGTCCAAATGTACAACAGCTTGATTTATTTCCAGATTTAACTTTTTAGTCTTAACAGCCTTACAGTCTTACAGTCATTTGTAATGTCTGTCTCAGATTTTCCTGCTGTGGGTTAACCTAGGAGGTCAGATGCTGTAAGTGAACGTGTTTAGTGCTGTACCTGACAAAAGCAAGCGAGAAATCAAAATGGGACCTCCTTGAGGACAGGCCTGTCTTGCATCTGTGTCTCCAGCACCTAGCCTGGAATATAGTAAGTGTTCAATAAAAGTCTGATTGATGAAGAGCTTTTTACAATTAATAGTATTTAAAATCCAGTCTTTACAGTATCAATTTCAGTATGTTTTTTGCTATCCTAAGATAAAACCTGTCTAAAATATTTTTTTAAATATGTGTGTCACACACAGTGATATTTCAGTAGGGGTCTAAAATGATTGCATTTGTCTTTTTGTGACTGTTACTTTTGAAAAGTTTCTGATGACTAAGCAGAAAAGCTAGAATATGAGAAATAGGCTACATAAAAGTTTTATTAAAGATGTCTAGGAGTGCCTGGGTGGCTCAGGAGGCTAAAGTGTCGACTTCTCCTCAGGTCATCATCTCATGGTTTGTGAGTTGGAGCCCCATGTTTGGGCTCTGTGCTGAGAGCTCAGAGCCTGGAGCCTGCTTCAGATTCTGTCTCCCTCTCTCTCGGCTCCTCCCTCGCAAATGCGCTGTCTCTCTCTCAAGAGTAAATAAACATTAAAAAAAATTTTTTTTAAAGAAATGTTTAGTTTCTCATAGCATTTTTAGAAATGTTTAATTTAAAATTCTATCTTGGTGAAGCATACAGGCCTAAAACCCCATATAATACTGATTTACCCAAGTTACATCTTTTTTCATTTACTACTTAATACATTTTAGCATTTGTTTTGAATATGAGCGAATTTAAGGTGAGCTCATTATCTGATGTAGAGTACAAATAAACAAGAAATGATACTTTGTTAAGATAAGGAATGAAAATCATAGGGGTGCCTGGGTGGCTCAGTTAAGATAAGGAATGAAAATCTTGAGATCCCAAACTTTTATTGCTTTGCCTCTTTACAGTATGTCAGATTTCAGTAAGGGCTACTGATACAGATCCTTTGGCAGTAGCTCAGTGTCAGGGCACATGTCAAGCCAGGTTTTGTTTTTGAAATTCTTTTTTTTTTTTTTTTTAAATCACAGCTTTATTTACATACAATTCGCAGACCATAGGACTTACCCTTTTAGAGTGTGGATCAGTGATCTGCATTGATCACTACTATCTAATTCCAGAACATTTTCATCACCCCAAAGAAGAAACCCTGTACTCATTAGTAGTCACTCCTCATTCCTCTCTAAATTATGTTAAAAAGAAGAGATAGCAGTGAAATGGGCTCTTTTTAAGGGTCTTGGAAGAGTAGGAAACTATATCCTTTAAACTCCTTTAGATCCTGGGTGAAAGGCCACTTGGAAAGGCAATTAGTTTAAGAATAAATTCCACTCGAATGATGTTATAATCTTAACTCAATGCCTAAAATTATGGAAATAACCTTGTGAAGATTCTCAGTGCTTAGGGAAACAACTTAAAATAATTTAAGTGACTTTTCTAGTTGAAGAAGTTGTTGAATAGAAGTCTGATTCATGTTAGTCTGATTTGTCTGTAAATTGAGTTTGGACACATTTGAATCATCCAGGTAGTTCATATGCTGTGTTGCAAATGCAGAAGTATAAAATAATGTCTGACATTAAAGTGCCAGCTCTCTAGAGGTCTCTAGTCAAGTCAATGGTATGGATAGTAACCTTTCTGATTCATGTAGTGCAAGGAAGTCATTATAGCGACATAGCTCTAGATATGAATCATTTACCTATTTCAGTGAGCTGTGATGCTTATTGTCTTAGTCATGAGCTCTTTACAAGAACATTTAGAAAATTTGTCTTACTCTTATGCAGATTAACTTGAACTCTGATTTCAGAAATGAGTTCTGAGTCAACAGACTCTACTACCTAAAAGATGACAGGAGTATTGAAATAAGAGCTGTCCTCTATCATTCAGTGCAGTAGGTGAAACTAGACCTGTCCAGGAATCAAACTTGGGTTCACTTCTCAGTTCTGACTTCTGGACTTTGTCATGAACAAGTTATAGAGGCATAGAAAAGTTGCTTAACCTTTTTGGATTTACAACTGAAAACTGTTGGAACTCTTTTTTTTTTTTTTTTTTTTTACAAAAATGTTACCAGATAGGTTTTTCTTCAGAATACTGGGACAAAAAAGGGTCCTTGGGTGATAATCAGAATCCTGTGTTAAGAACAGCAATGAAACTTAGACTTTTCTAACTTTCAGAAGCAGAGAAAATTGTTAAGTCAAATATTTTCTGTAATATCCATTCTTAGGAAAAAGCTTCATAGTAAGCTAAGAGTTTTTTGAATGATAGATTTTACTCATTTTACAGCACCTTACTCATTTTACAGCACCATGCTTACTAATGAGATTTCCATTACTCTGAGAGGGTTAGTGGAAGATGTGAAAATGAAGAGTTAATTAGCCTTAAGAAACTCATGATTGGGGCTGGGACTAAAGGCATATCTAAACCGTGAATTTATGTTGTTTTAAAAGATTTATGAGAGCTCACCACAAACAAAAGCCTGCCCTGAATATCTAGGCTGGATACATTTCATTGAAATCTGTTTTTTAAATTATATGTGAATATGTAAGAAAACTTACTAGGCATCATTCTTTTTCAGGGTGCTGAATTATACCAAAATATAGCTAATATAGTATTAATATATGTCTTTCTGTTACCCTTTGATAATTCATCCGATTTGTTTAAAATCTGCTAATTCTTTAGGAAGTTAAGGAGCCCAAACTTAATCGTGGTGGTTAACATGGACTTTAAGGTCATCTCTGAGTTCAAATTCATGCTAAATCTAATCATGTGGCCAGGTGAGTTCAGGGTATATAACATCTTTGGGCTTGTTTTATTATTTGTCAAATGAGAATAATAATAGTGCATAATCTCATAGAGCTATAAAGTTTAAGTAAGGTACTGCACATGAAGTGCTTGGCACTATTATAGTACCTGGAATACTAGATGAAGTATTCAGGAAATTTTAGCTATTATTAACACTTAATGTCTTTAACTTGCAAAATGCAAAATGCCAGGGAAATTTTTTTTTTTTTTTAAATATTTTTATTTATTTCTAGGAGAGAGAGAGAGAGACAGCATGAGCAGGGGAGGGTCAGAGAGAGAGGGAGATACAGACTCTGAAACAGGCTCCAGGCTCTGAGCTGCAGTCAGCACAGAGCCCGACGCGGGGCTCGAACCCACAAACCGCGAGATCATGCCCTAAGCGAAAGCCGGAAGCTTAACCGACTAAGCCACCCAGGCGCCCCCAAAATGCCAGGGAAATTTAAAACTAATTTCATATACAGTATACGTTTGAATTCTCCAAAATGCCAGTTGTTTTCCTTTGCATCTTTGCAGTTTATTTAAAATCGGATTATTTTATCTAATCTGAATTGACTGAAATGATTTAACATTTGTACCTGTAATCCTCTCTGCTTTAAAATTTGGAACAGTTCCAAAAGCAAATATTAAAAGAAAATTATTTGCCACTTTTTCTGATACAAAGTTATTTTGCTGTGTTTACTTTTCCTACTGCAGAGAATTGTCCAAGCTTCCCTAGGTTGATTTTGACAGATTTCTAAAAGAATGGTAATCCAGGAGCTGGGAATAGCTGTAACATGTACCTGTATTTGAAGAAAATGCAATACTGTTGTATCTTTTTTTTTTTTTTTTATATTTTTATTTATTTCTAGGAGAGAAAGGGAGACACAGACTCTGAAACAGGCTCCAGGCTCTGAGCTGGCAGTCAGCACAGAGCCCGACACGGGGCTCGAACCCACAAACTGTGAGATCATGACCTAAGCGAAAGTCGGACGCTTAACCTACTAAGCCACCCAGGCGCCCCAATACTGTTGTATCTTTAATCTTAACTATGACTCTGTGAAGTTTGCAAATTTGTTAGAGACTGGGTAACCACAACAGTCCATTAAACATTTTCTAGAGGTCTCTAGAAAAATGAGGGAATTTATTTATAAGTAGCATCTGGAAATGTTTTTCCTGTGTTTTGCGGTTTTCTGTGTAGTGTTTCTGTGGTTATATTGGTACATCAAATTTCTTGCTCCTTCTTGAGGATAGAAACTATGAAATGATGTTGATTTTACATAGGCAGTATTCATTGAGAAAACCATCTATGCCAGTCCATGAATTAGATGATGTGGGGGCAACAGGAAGTAGAAGTTAGTCTTTACTTTCAGTGAATATAACTTAATGGGAAATAAGGACAAATACATACGTGCATTTATGTCTAATGCAAGGAACCAGATATTGTTAGGCATTTCATTGGGAAGTTCTTTAATCGTGAGGCCTGATGGAGTGCTGGATGGTGGAATATTTGGGGACTTCCAAACCATACATCTCTTACGTTGCCTTTTAAAATATACTTACTAGGGGCACCTGGGTAGCCCAGGTCGTGATCTCACAGTTTTGTGAAGCTGGCTTGGGATTCCCTCCCCCCCCTTCCCTACATACTTGCTTTCTTTCTCTCTCTCTCAAAATAAATAAACTTTATTTAAAAAGTAAAATAAAATATACTCACTAGATAACCACAAAAAGCAAGATGTCTTCTTTCCTAATTTCTAGTTAAAGTTGTCATGTGGTACAGATTAAGTCAAAATGTAAATCATTAGAAAAGACAAACCTTATAGTCATCTCAAATGCATTTTGGAATACGATAGAGTATTAAAAGAAGTATATGAAAAGCAAGTAGAAAAGCTGCTACTCAAATACTAACCAAAGTCCTCAAACTCTACAGTATTTAAGCTCTGAAAATTTAAAGCTAGATTTATGCTAGGAGCGTTTTTCTTACTTTTTCTCAGATATTGAGAAGTATGGGTTTCACTGCTTCCTGTTACTGAGGATCCCAAGCCACAACATTAATTTTGGAGTCACTAGAAAAGAAAAAGTCAAACACACCGGCTTTGCTTGGCATGAGACGTCAAAACATCAAGAACTTGATATTTTCGAAAGCTGTTAATGGGAATGGATGCTCACCCTTCCCTGAGTTGCTCTTTACAGAGTGACTCGCAGCTACCATGTGGGTCAACCAAAAATGAAATAAAGGAAAGGCATCGCTGTATAGATTTCTCTGTGACTTAAGAAAGGGTTCCTTTTTTAGTCAAAACAAACAAAAACCAAAGCATCTGGCTGAGAATTAAAGATGTTTTAGTAATTTTATTTATATTTTGACTAAGTAATTTGTTTCAGAATTCCAAAGATTGAGAAAGATACACAGTAAAAAATCTCCTTCCCATTCTCTTCCTCCAAATGGAAACATTGTTAAGATTCCTGTGAACCCCTCTAAAGATAGTTAACGTATGTGCAAGTAAATACAGATATATAAGGTATAAATTGTTTTAGCTTGGACTGCTATATCAAAATATAGATTGGGTGGCTTAAACAATAGGGAAGTTGTAATTCTAGAGGCTGGGAAGTACAAGATTAAGGTGCTCAGAGATGTGGTTCCTGGTGAGGACTGTTCCTGGCTTGCAGATGTCAGTCACCTTGTTGTGTCCTCACTTGGAGAGAGGGATTGTCTGCTCTCTCTTCCTGTTATTAAGATAATGATCCCATCGTTGAGGTCCTATCTTCACAAGCTCTTGTAGTACTAATTGCTTCCCAGAGTCCCAAAGAGGGCACAAATTCAGTTCATGATACCATTATACAGGTATAAATAACACTGATTTAACTAGCCCCTTTTTTTGATGTACATTTAAGTTGTTTTAGGTTGTTCTTTTGCTGTTGAAAGCCATGGTGCAGTGGATTACCTTAAATATACATCATTTAACACTTTTATAAAAATGTGTAGGATACATATCCAGAAGTGGAATTGCTAGATCAGAATGTATGTGCCTTTCTAAATTTGACAGATACTGCCAAAATAACATTTGTAGAAGTTGTTCCAACTTGCATTCCACCAGCCCTGCCATTATGAGTGACATTAAACATATTTTGTCTTTTAAGGGCTATTTATAGTTTCTTTATTGTGAACTGTCCATATCCTTGCCTATTTTTATATCACTTTGTTATTCATCTTCTTAGATTTATAGAATTTACAAATTCTTATATTTTTTATATGCTAATTTTTGGAAGTGTTTTTTCTAATTTGCTCTTAACTTTTTGGTTTGTTTATGGTGATTTTATCATTCTGATTTTTTCCCCCAGTAGTTAAAATGGTTACCTATCTTGGGGCACCTGGGTGGCTCAAGTCGATTAAGCATCTGACTTCAGCTCAGGTCGTGTCATGATCTTACAGATCGTGTCATGATCTTAGAGATCGTGAGTTCGAGCCCTGCATCGGCCTCTGTGCTGACAGCTCAGAGCCTGGAGCCTGCTTCAGATTCTGTGTCTCCCTTTCTCTCTGCCTCTCCCCTGCTCATGGTCTCTCTCCTTGAAAAATAAATAAACAGACAAAAAAAAAAAATGCTTACCCATCTTTACTGACTTCTAAATTGTATGTCATGGTTAGAAATCTTTTGCTAAACTAAAGACTATAAAAGAACTCTCAAACGTTATTTTTCCAGTACATATATGCTTTCTTTCTTCTTTTCTCTCTCTCTTTTTATACTTTTATTTTATTTATTTTATTTTATTTTATTTATTTTATTTATTTTTATTTATTTTATTTATTTTATTTATTTGGAATTTATTCCGGAGTAAGGTATGATGTATAGGTCCAACCTTATTTTTGTTACCACATAATCATCCAGTTGTCCCAAACATGATTTATTAAATAACCTGTTTTTGTCTTACAGACTTGAAATGCTACCTTCATAATTTACTGGATTTCCATATGTATTTGGGACCATTTCTGGTCTATTGATCTATTTGTCCATTGGGAACCAAACCATCCTGTTTTAATTATTGTATCTTATACTGTGTTTTCTGTTAGGGCTGTTTCCCTTTCTTTCTTCTTGAAAATCTTTTCTAGCTTCCATCTTGTTTATATGAAATTTTGCTATCAATTCATTTAGTTGTCATTTCTGTTGGGATGACTTGAGTTTTTATTTTATTGAGGTAAAATTTGCAGTAAGATGCAGAATCCTTAAATATACAGCCCAGTGAATTTTGACTATATATATACTCTTGGGTAACACCCAGATCAAGATCTGGAACATTACCATCACGCAGAAAGTTTTCTCATGCCCTTTTCAAGTTAATATCTCTTCCTTTCCACTACCCCTCCCACCTTAACTTCTATCACATAGATTCATTTTGTGTTTAGGGTTTTTATCCTTATTTATTGGCAACTTTATGGTGTTGTGTCTTTCTCTCCAAGAATATGGAAAAACTTAATCTTTTCATTTCTTCAGGTCCCTTTTTTGGGACTTCCTAATAGCATTTTTAGGGGTTTTTTTTGCCTAAAAAATTAATTTTTTCTTTTTCTTTGTTTTCTGTTAGAAATGGCATCTTCCATTTTATCTTCTACCTGATTGTATATATAAGAAAGCTGTTTATTTAGCTCATCAATTAATATTTGTATATTAAACTCCCTTTTAAAACTTATTTTTATGAATTTTGTAGTTGAAATTTTGTTTTCAGTTATAAATCATATATCCTTTTTTCACTTCTTCAAAGTTTTATGTTCCCTCTCCCAGCTTTTAGTGATTTTTAAATATAGTTTTCTTCCACAGTGTATAAAACAAGGATCAAAATATCTGTATACTATTGAGTATTTAAAGGATATGAATAGTAAGTGAAATTCAGGAGGGATTATGAGAGTAATTAGAGCAATGTATAGTTTTTTAACATTAATGTAAAAAAACTTGAATCACGGTTTCCAAAATGTCAAATAGACAAGTTCGTAATCATTTGACAATGAATGCGGAATTAGTAACTAACTTTTTTTTTCTTATTTGGTAATACATATAGATTGTTTTCTATGTACATAGCACCCAGAGGCAATTTCCAGAAGTATAACTTAGTCTGCTGACTGGAAGCATATAATCAAAGTGGAGAGTCAAACTATATAGAAGTGAGCAGCAAATGAATGTGGACAGGAAGGACTTGGACTTAGAAAAATGATATTGGCAAGAGGTATCATCTGTTCGGCTAGAGGTATCATCCTTGTGAAATTGTGTCATGGTTGAGAATACTTGGCTGAAATTCAATTCAATCTAGTTGTTTAATGGAGATTTCATAGTCTAGTTTGTATCTTTCCACCTCTCTCTGCCCCACAAAAATCTGAGGTGGTTTACTCCTCCAGGACTCACACACTGTTGAATAAGCAGATAGAAATAAAAAATCAAAACCGAGGGAAAACAATCCAGAACATTCTAATAATAGAATAGCTAATATTTATTCAGTGCTTATCATATACCAGGCACTGTTCTAGTGCTTTACCTATGTTAAAGTGTTTAAACATCACACCACAAACTGAGGGCTGCTGGGAGTTGGGGGGAGGGGAAAGGGGGTGATGGGCATGGAGGAGGGCACTTGTTGGGATGAGCACTGGGTGTTATATGGAAACCAGCTTGACAATAAACTATTGAAAAAAAATAAACATCACACAACAGCCCTATGCGGTAGGCTCTGTTCAGTGTTAGCCTCATTTTATATATGAGGAAACAGGCACAGAAATACTATGTGGGAAATTGTTGGTGATGTTGATGAGTTTTACTAAAGTGAAGTGAAAGAACCCAAATTGAATTCACTTGAAAGACGCTGAGTGAAAAATTTTTCTAAGTGTAAATGAGAAATGAGAAAATGTAGGTATAGTATATGTAGAAAACCTTTTAAACATTAGCCATGAATTGAAACAAAAGTGAATGGGTAAAGGAAAATACAGGGTCTAGCGAATGAAAAAGAGAATATACAGGGAAGGGAATGGAGAGCATGAGTAGAGAGATTTGCCTTTGTTAGAGACAGATCTTCCATCAAACAGGTGAAAATGCAGAAAAGTTGTGTGCCCTTGTAAGGAAGTTTGGTGGTTAGAAGATGAAAGGTTATCCTTCTGGTGTTCAGCCTTTATTTTCTGTCCTGGTTTCTGGTTTCTCAGTGAAGTAGGAGTTTGGTATGGGCAGAGGGGGAAGGGAGTGTGGGAAGTTATAAACAGTTTGCCAGGAAGTATTGACTAATTATTCTTTTAAGGTTTGAAATCTTGAATTTAAAGTGATACTAGCCTGGTTTTGTGATCTGCCCCTCCCCCCCGATCAACTTTTGGGGTGAGGTTTTGCTAGATGTATCAGAGTTCTCAAAGAAACAGCATCAGTAGCAGATATTTATATATAAAGAAATTTCAAGGAATTTGCTTACACAGTTGGAGGCTGGTGAGTTGGAAATCTTTAGGGCAGGCTAGCAGTACTCTCTTGAGCAGGAGTTGATGCTGCAGACCTGAAGCAGAATTTCCTCTTCCTCAGGGAAATCTCAGTTTGGCCCTTAAGACATTTCTCAGATTGGATGAGTCTCACCCACATTTTTGAGGATACTCTCCTTTACCTAAAGTCAACTGACTATGGATGTTAGCAACATCTGCAAAATATCTTCACAGCAACACTTACATTTGTGTTTGATTGAGGGGCGCCTGGGTGGCTTAGTCGGTTAAGCGTCCGACTTTCGCTTGGGTCATGATCTCGCGGTTCGTGGGTTCGAGCCCCGCATCGGGCTCTGTGCTGACTGCCAGCTCAGAGCCTGGAGCCTGTTTCAGAGTCTGTGTCTCCCTCTCTCTCTGACCCTCCCCTGCTCACGCTGTCTCTCTCTCTCCTAGAAATAAATAAAAAAACATTAAAAAAAAAAAGATTTGTGTTTGAATAACAGGACTGTCTGTCACACAGCCACAGTGACACATAAAAAAAGTCAGTATAAAATGAGGGAAAGGGAACGGACAAGGGAAATAAGGGCTTTTTATTTATTATTTAAAAAAATTTTTTTTTACATTTATTTACTTTTGAAAGAGACCGAGCACAAGTCAGGGAGGGGCAGAGAGAGAATGAGACACAGAATCTGAAGCAGGCTCCAGGCTCTGAGCTGTCAGCACAGAGTCTGACGCAGGGCTTGAACTCAGGAACCATGAGATCATGACCTGAGCTGAAGATGGGCACTTAACTGACTGAACCACCGAGGTGCCCCAGTAAGGGCTTTTTAAAGCGAGTGCTTACAGGATTGGTGATGAATAATGAACTCTTAACTGGACAAGAAAGGAGGTGAAGTCAGAATGGATAGTAAGGAAGTGGTAGCATTAATGTATTGGAAATTTCAATTAGAAATGTTGGGGGTGGGTAGGATGGGATAAAGTAATGAACTAGAAGGATTGAGTGTGTTGGTCACAGTGGGATACTTAAAATAGAGATTTAACAGGTATAATCATTTCTGGCAATGATAATACTCAGGATGCTTTAGGACATGGACTGCTAAGGTGGGATTGAATGAAAAGTCGGTGGAAATGAGGCCAATGAATTAGAGAGGCTGAGGTATTAAAGAGGTCAGTTTGCATAAATGGTGAAGTCAGCAGGTGGTGACGGCAGTAAGTAGTTGCCAGCATCCTTGATCAATGGGGAAGAATTGGAAGGAGGGTAGATGATAATATGGAACATTAATCATATCAGCTAAATTTAGCTGTCACAAATTAGGAATTTCAGCCCAGTGAAGGGCTTAGGAGGGATGAAGGATTTGGTAAAATGGAGGATGTACACAGCCTCTGTTGTACGTGTACATGGAGGATGTGGCAGTAAGAACTCACAGAAGATGACCAGGAAGCGTTGGATTTTTTTCTGGGATATGAGAGCCTGAATGGGATTAGTCCTGATAATAGGATTGTGTATTTCAAGTTGCCACTGTATTTCAAGTTGCCCGTAATGACCCATTAGTGTAGAATGAATTTAGGAGATCAAAACTAATGTCATATTTTTAAGTGAAACAAAATAGAAATTATCACAGCGTAATATCACAGTAAGGGGCTAAGAATGTTTTAACAGCTTCATTGAGATTTAATTCTCATAGCATTACAATTCACCTATTTTAAGTATATAAGTTAGAAAAAAATTCTTTTTGGTATGTTCATGGGATAATGCTGCCATCACCACCAGCCTAATTTTAGAACATTTTTGCCATTCTAAAAATACTCAGGGTCCCTGGGTGGCTCAGTTGGTTGAGTGTATGACTTGATTGTGGCTCAAGTCATGATTTCACAGTAGTGAAGTCAAGCCCTGTATCCTCCAGTTCTGCCCTGGGCATGGAGCCTACTTAAGATTCTCTCTCTGCCCCTCCTTGCTCTCTCAAAACAAAACAAAACAAAAAAACCCAAAAAACCCACCAAACACCTTAACTTTTTTTAACGTTTTATAATTTATTTATTATTTATAATTTACATCCAAGTTAGTTAGCACATGGTGCAACAATGATTTCAGGAGTAAATTCCTTAAGCCCCTTACTCATTTAGACCATCCCCCCCCCCCACAACCCCTCCAGCAACCCTCTGTTCTCTACATTTAAGAGTTTCTTAATATTTTGTCCCCCTCCCTGTTTTTATATTACTTTCACTTACCTTCCTCTATGTTCATTTGTTTGGTATCTTCAAGTCCTCATATGAGTGAAGTCATATGATATTTGTCTGACTAATTTCACTTAGCATAATACTCAGACTTCATTCTTTTTAATTGCCGAATAATACTCCAGTGTGTGTGTGTGTGTGTGTGTGTGTGTGTGTGTGTGTACACACACCACATCTTCTTTAACCATTCATCTATCGATGGACATTTGGGTTCTTTTCTAAACTTTGGCTGTTGTTGATAGTGGTGCTATAAACATTGGGGTGCATGTGCTGCTTTGAAACAGCACACCTGTACCTCTTGGATAAATACCTAGTAGTGCAATTGCTGGATCGTAGGGTAGTTCTGTTTTTAACTTTTTGAGGAACCTCTGTACTCTTTTCCAGAGTGGCTGCACCATTTTGCATTCCCCCCAGCAATGCAAGAGATCCTCTTCTTCTGCATCCTCGCCAAAATCTGTCGTTGCTGAGTTGTTAATGTTAGCCATTCTGACAGGTGTGAGGTGGTATCTCAGTGTGGTTTTGATTTGTGTTTCCCAGTTGATGAGCGATGTTGAGCATTTTTTCATGTGTCGGTTGGCCATCTGGATGTCTTCTTTGGAGAAGTGTCTATTCATGTCTTTTGCCCATTTCCTCAAGGGATTATTTGGGTTTTTTGGGTGTTGAGTTTGATAAGCTCTCTATAGATTTTGGATACTAACCTTTTATCTGGTATATCATTTGCAAATATCTTCTCCCATTTTGTCGGTTGCCTTTTAGTTTTGCTGATTGTTTGCTGTGCAGAAGCTTTTTATTTTGATGAGGTCCCAATAGTTCATTTTTGTTTCGGTTTCCCTTGCCTCTGGAGGTCTGTTGAATAAGAAGTTGCTGCAGCCGAGGTCAAAGAGGTTTTTGCCTGCTTTTCTCCTCTAGGATGTTGATGGCTTCCTGTCTTATGTGTAGGCCTTTCGTTCATTTTGAGTTTATTTTTGTGTATGGTGTAAGAAAATGGCCCACGTTCATTTTTGTGCATGTTGCTGTCCAGTTTTCCCAGTACCATTTGCTGAAAAGACTGTCTTTATTCCTTTGTATATTCTTTTCTGCTTCGTCAAAGATTAGTTGGCCATTCATTTCTGGGTCCATTTCTGGGTTCTCAATTATGTTCCATTGATCTGAATGTCTGTTTTTGTGCCAGTACCATACTGTCTTGATGATTACGGCTTTGTAATACATCTTAAAGTCTGGGATTGTGATGCCTCCTGCTTTGGTTTTCTTTTTCAAGATTGCTTTGGCTATTCGGGGTCTCTTCTGGTTCCATACAAATCTCAGGATTGTTTGTTCTAGCTCTGTGAAGAATGCTGGCAAACACCTTAATTTTTAATCTGTATCCAAGTTTCTTCTGTTCTTTTGTAGGTGGGTTTCTCAAACCAGCATTCAATCAAAGCTCATGTGTTACATTTGTTGTTGTCTTAGACACTTTTAATCTGTGCCCCACCCCCTAATTTGTGGAGTATATATTCCAAGACCCCCAGTGGATGCCTGAAACTGCAGGTAGTACCAAACCCTATTTTTCCACTATGTATCTATAATAAAGTTTAATTTGCAGATTAGGCACAGCAAGAGATTAATAACAATAATAAAATAGTTCATAACTATATATTATAATAAAAGTTATGTGAAAATGGCCTGTCGCTAATTATTGTACTGTATACCCTTCTTGTGATGATGTGAGATGATAGCATGCTTATGTGATTCATTCACTTCTTCGTGAGGTGAATGACGTAGGCATTGTGACATAGTGTTGGGCTACTGTTGATCTTCTGATGGTCAGTCAGAAGGAGCATCATCTGCTTCTGGACCAGTGGTTGAAATCATGGAAAGCAAAACCTCAGATAAGGGGAGACTACTGTATTACATTTGTCCCTACCTCTGCTTGTTCTTCCTATGATCCTGGCTTCTGGAAGAGATCAGGCCAGTTGTCTTAAAGAATGATTCACATTCTGAATTTGTCTGGTGGTTTCCTTGTGGTATTTAATTTGTATCTGCAGCCACTGTGTTTCCTAAAAATAAAAGGTTGGGTCTAAAGGCTGGATTATATTTAGGTTTTTTGGCATAGATGCTCTTGTCTACATTGTATTCATTTCTAATATAAGGCATATAGCACCAGATTTTGTATGCCCAAAGTGTGGTCATTTGGTTAAAGTGGTATTCTATAGATCCATCCATTATAAAGATGTTTTTCTTTGCAGTTAGCAGCTGATCAGTGAGGCAGAGGTTTGGTTCACTGAGAAAATTCTGTTTCCCAGAAGCTTTTTCCTAATGTTTTAGTCTTTCATTGTCTAAATCAGTTACTTCAGGGGCACCTGGGTGGCTCAGTAGGTTAAGCGTCTAACTTTGGCTCAGGTCATGATCTCACGGTTTGTGACTTTGAACCCCATGTTGGGCTTTGTGCTGACAGCTTGGAGCCTGCTTTAGATTCTGTGTCTCCCTCTCTGCCCCTCCCCCGCTTGTGCTCTGTCTCTGTCTCTCTCTCTCTAAAATAAATAAACATTTAAAAAAATTTAAGTCAGTCATTTTGTTTGAACTCACAAAATGTTTCTATTCTGGATCTATTAGCCAACTGACATCCATTAAAAAGACTTTTTCCTTGTCAACTAGGATTGAATCACAGTTTTTCTTAAGAAGATGAGGTAAATGCTTATTTTCCTTTATTTTATTAAAAACAATTTTTTTAATGTTTATTTTTGAGAGAGAGAGAGAGAGAAAGGCAGGGGGAGACACAGAATCTGAAGAAGGCTTCAGGCTCTGAGCTGCCAGCACAGAGCCTGACATGGGGCTTGAACTCACCAACAGTGACATCATGACCTGAGCTGAAGTCGGATGCTTAACCGACTGAGCCACCCAGGCGTCCCACTTATTTTCCTTTGATAATAGTGGTTTAACTCAGAAAACTGTGAATTATGAATTCTGAACTTGATTCCTACTCTGAAAATGGGTTACTAGTTATCTCCAGTGGTGGCAAACAATTTAATTTCCCTCTTTCTCTCTTTCTTTCAGTATTACAGAAATTTGTGGGGATGGAGTTTCATATTTTATAGTCATTTCAGTCACTATTCCTCTTTTTGGAAGACTTAATTTTTAAAAATTTTTGGATTTACAGGAAAAATGAGAACATATTACAGAGATTTCCCATATACCCTTACCCAGTTTCTCCTATAATCAACATTCTCTTACATGGTACATTTTTTGATAATTAGTAAACTAATATCAGTATATTATTACTAACTGAAGTCCTTTCCTTAGTTTTTACCTAGTGTCCTTTTTCTATTCCAGGTATCCCATCCAGGATAGCACATTATATTTAGTTGTCATGTCCCCTTAGAATCTTCTTGCCATTGAGTTCTTAGACATTTCTTCAACATTTTTGATGACCTTGACAGTTTGAGGAACACTGGTCAGGTATTTTGTAGACTTTGCTTTGTTGGAATTTGTCTGATGTTTTTCTCATTTTTAGACTGGGATTATGGGTTTAAGGGAAGCAGATCATAGGGGTAAAGTGCCGTTTTCTTCACATCATATCAAGGGTATATACTATTAACATAATCATAACTGTTGATGTTGACCTTCATCACCTGGCTGAGATAGTGTTTGTAAGATTTCTCTGGTATAAAGGTGAACTCCATTCACCACCCCCCCCTTTGTACTATATGGAAGAAGTCACTATGTGCAGCTATACTTAAAGAGTGAGGAGGTATGTTTTGTCTCCTTGAGAGTAGAATACGTAAATTAGTTGAAATCCTTTCGCATGAGAGATTTGACTCTTTTCCCATTTATTAATTCAGTATTTTGTATCAATATAGATTCATGATTATTTATTTCATACTTTAGGTTGTAACCCAAGAATACAACATTATTTTCTTGCTCATATTGTTCTAGCTTTGGCAATTGATAGATCTTCCAGTTAGCTCCTGTGCTCCTTTGACATAAGTCCATCAGAGTGGGTGTTTTTGTTTTTTGTATTTTGGGGTTTTTTTGAGGCCTTCCTTAGTTTCTGTCACTACAAGGTAGTTCCACCCCATCTTGTATATTTTCTGCCCCAGTCTTGGAATCAACCAGTTCTCCAAGGACCTCTATTTCCTTTTATTAGAGAATGCTGTTAAAAAATTAGAAACCAAGATCTGGGTGCTAGGTGTGCTTGTTGTTACTGGGATGTGGTTTCTTTTAGGTGTTCTCAGCAGTCAGAGCAAAGAAATGAATGTGTATATATATTAATATACGCATATGTAAATATGTGTCTATACACATACCTATAAATATTTTATGTAACCATCTGTGTCTATATTAAGCTAAACATGAGTTCTTACTCTCTTCAACTCTTAATTCATTACCACATGGATCTTTCTGGCATTCTCCCCTTAGTGACCGTAAATTTCCTCCAATACTGAGAAACCTGCCTCCTACCATATAGGATTCATTTACTTAATTGTTTAATTCCAGTATGTATACATGCAGAGCTGTATCAGAGTAATTAACCCATACCGAAAAGGAAACAACTTTATCAACTAGTCTTTTGATGTATTCTTTAGGAATTACTACATATATAATCACGTCTATGTACAAAACAGTTTCATTTTTTCTTTCACAATCTATATATTTTTTTAAACAATTTTTTTAAGTTTATTTAGTATTGAGAGAGAAAGAGAGAGCACAAGCTGGGAGAGGCAGAGAGAGAGGGTCACACAGAATCCAAAGCAAATCCAGGCTCTGAGCTGTCAGCACAGACAGCTCGAGCTGTGGCTCAAACCCACAGACCGTGAGATCATGACCTGAGCCGGTCATAAATTTAACCGACTGAGCCATCCAGGCACCCCTTACCTTTTATTTTCTTTTGTCATCTTTCTGCAATAGCCAGAATTTCTCATATGATATTGAATAGGAGTGATGAGAGGGGACATCCTTGTCTTGTTCCTGAACTTATAGGGAAAGTATCCAGTTTCTCACCATTAAGTATGATGTTAATTACAGAGTTTTGTTTTGGTAGATTTCTTTATCAAATTGGGGAAAATTCTCTCTGTTCCTAGTTTTTGGGAGTTTTTATCATGAATATGTGTTAGCTTTTGTCAAATGCTCTTTTTTTCCCGGTGATATGATCATATGATTTTTCTTTTTTAGCCTGTTAATCTGATAGGTTATATTAATACATTTTAGAATCATCCTTGCATACCTGGGGTAAATATCCTTTGGTTGTGGTGTAGAATTTTTTTTATATATTGTTGGATTTCATTGCTAATATTTTATTGAGGATTTTTATATCTGTGTTCACAAGAGATGTTGTTCTGTAGTTTTCCTTTACTGTAGTGTTTTTATCTGATTGTGATACTAGGATAATGCTGCCCTCATACAGTGAAGTAGGGAATGTTCCCCTTGCTTCCTGTTTTCTGGAATACATTGTAGAGAATTAATAATTTATATCACTTTTTCCTCTAAATGTTTGGTAGAATTCATCAGTGAAACCAGTAGACTTGGTGCTGACAGTTTGGGAAGGTTAATTAATATTGATTCAATTTTTTTTTTAATTGATATACTCCTATTCAGATTATGTGTTTCTGTGTGAATTTTGGTGGATTGTATCTTTCACAGAATTGGTCCATTTCATCTCTATTACCACATTTGTGAGTATAGAATTTTTCAGAATATTCTCTTACTATCCTTTTAATGTACTTGGAATCAGTAGTGATGACCCCTCTTTCATATTTTATATTACTAATTTTTGTCTTCTCTCTTTTCTTGCTCAGTCTGACTAGAGGTTTATCAATTTTATTTATATTTTCAGAAGACCCTGAGTTTTTGTTGATTTGTTTTCTTTATTTTTCTGTTCTAGTTTTATTGATTTCTGCTCTAGTTGTTTGTTTGTTTTCCTTCTGCTTGCTTTATGTGTCATTATTCTTTTTGATGCTCACATTGTTCCAGATTTGGCCAGCGGGAATTTCTTGAAGTGAATGGTCTATCATTTTGATCTGACCTGGTTGGTCATTGAGTGCTTCCTGGCAGAACAAGATGTCTGCATTTCAACTTGTACTTACCCTGCCTCAGCCTGGAACACTCCATTTCCTTAGGAAATTGGTTTTAGTCTTAATTTTACATGGTTGTTCATTTCTTTCATTTAAACTTTGAACAGATCTGCCACAAAGGATCAGCCTTTTTGTTTTTCTTTGGTAGTCTACAGAGCAACTTGAGGTATTTGTATTTATTGAATTCTTCCTTATTTTAAAAACAGATCATTTTCTTATTTAGTATGTATAGGCATAATGATACTTTATATATAGTCAAACTCTTCTATAAGTCACTGGTAGTGACTTGAACTTTAAAGTTGAACTGTAACTTCAAGGTTTTTGTTATTTTTTCACCAAATATTTACTATCTGCTAGCACATCACATTAAACCATTTAATCCTTCTAACAACCTGTTAGGTAGATGTTATTTATTATTCTACTTTGTCTTCCATTTTATAGATGGGAAAACTGAGGCAGGTGACATTAAGTAAATTGCCCAGGGTGGTGGGGCCAGAATTTGAATCCAGATAATCTTCTCCAGAGTCTGAGTTTTAATCACTGCTCTGTGTGACCTCTCCTGTGATGGTTAAGTGGAAGAGTTGTGATTTTGCATCACATTCTCCCCTTCTCTTCCTGTTAATTATGGTGTGGTGGGTGGCACTCATATTATTGTAGTGACTTGGTGTGGCATGGTAGGCACCAGTTATTTAAGCAGTAGAGTTTTAAGATCCCTAATAGGAAGAATTCAGAGCCACGTATTTCATTGCTTTGCACTATTAACCCTTTGCTGCAATTCTTTTTGGCTAAAATTTCTTTAATAGTGATAATCTCCAAAAAGATTGCATTCTCCTTAAAAGTTTACTAAATCCATTTAGAGTATGAATTTTGAAGTACTGTATTCTGTGATGATGTAAGATCAAAGGAGAGTAAGTAAAAACACTTCATAAGGTATGGAGAGCTGAATTTTTTTTAACAAGTTTATTGGTGTACATAGTTCCACTGGCACTGTATAGGAAGGATTACTTATGAGAACATTTTACTGGAAATCCAAGATTCTTAGAATTCTAAATTTCACTTCTTTGATATGTTAACATGGGATCCACTGCATCCTGTTTTCTCCTGTTATTTTCTCCTCTTTCTGTGCCTCCCTGTAGTTACCAAGGCCTGCTAGTTCCCTAAGGTTAGGGAACACCGTTTTTGGAAAGAATGTTAACCAGTGCTAATGAGAGGAAAAGATAGGGGGAAGCATCTTTCTGTTTTGTTTTGTTTTTTTAAGTTTACTTTTATTTATTTTGAGAGAGAGAGTGTGTAAGCAGGAGAGGGGCAGAGGGAGAGAGAGAATCCCAAGCAAGCTCCACACTCAGTGCAAGCCAGACATGGGTCTCAATCCCACCACTGTGAGATCGATCATGACCTGAGCTGATATCAAGAGTTGTACATTTAACCGACTTGAGCCATTCAAGTGCCCCTTTGTTTATTTTTTAAAAATTCAATGCAAATACATACAGAATATTGGGGAAAAGTAAAGATAAAAAGATCAAAACTGCTCATAAATCTTGATAATAATATTTTGGCATATTTCTTTCCATATATTTTGTGCATGTGTGAGAGAGGTCATTATTTATGTATATGAGCTCACACAACATGTAAATGTTTATAAGGGATCCAAGAGTAGTGTTAGCATGTATCAATTGGGGACTATCATGGTGATAACTGCTTTAATCTGATTAGGGATAAAGCCTGAAAAAATAGATTTTTCTCTAAAAGAAATGTGTCCTTAATGGAGTAAGAACTTTTGTAAAATAAGATATTTGCAATGTTGGTTTTTGTACTTTAGTCTGCTAAGGTTTATTAACCTCTCTCATGTTAATATTAACATTTTTCTGACAGTAGAAAATACATGAAGGAGTTTCAAGGGTTCCATGAAGTGAAACTTTTTATAATAATAAGTTGTGGGACGTCTAGGTGGCTCAGTCAGTTAAGTGTCCGACTTAAGCTCAGGTCATGATCTCAGGGTTCATGAGTTCCAACCTCGCATCAGACTTTCTGCTGTCAGCACAGAGACTGCTTAGATTCCTCTGCCCCCCCTCTCTCTGCCCCTTTCCTGCTCATTCTCTCTCTTTCTCTCTCAAAAATAAATAAACATAAAAAAAAATACAAAGTTTTATTTGCCTTTTTCATGCTTGTTCTCAAGTTTTCCAGAGGCCACGTGACCAGACCTGTGATGTGTCAGCAGAGTGAGTGCAGAGGCACGTAAGAGAATCCAGCTGTCTGAAATTAAGCCAAACAGGGAAAGGAATTCGTAAAAATCTAAAGCAGAGGCACTCTTCTCAATAATGTTTAAAAGGAAAAATGTTTTCCACCAAAATACTAGTTATATTAACGTGTACTAGGTTTTATAATTATATTTGAGTTAGCTTTAAAATTTTTAAATGTTCTGTTTTAGTGTCTAATGTAGTACATATTGATAGATATACTCAATATAAATTATAAATAAAAGTTATTTGGGATCTTCAAGAATTTTTTAAAAAATTTTTTAACATTTATTCATTTTTTGAGAGATAGAGCCTCATCGGGGGAGGGGCAGAGAGAGAGGGAGACACAAAATCCGAAGCAGGTTTCAGGCTCTGAGCTGTCGGTACAGCTCAAAAACTGAAAAGATTATGACCTGAGCCGAAGTCAGACGCTTAACTGACTGAGCCACCCAGGTGTCCCAAGAATTTTTTAAATTTTTAAAAAATGTTTATTTTTGAGAGAGAAAGAGGTAGAGCATGAGCAGGGAAGGGGCAGAGAGGGAGGGAGACATGGAATCTGAAGCAGGGTCCAGGCTCTAGGATATTAAGCACAGGGCCGGATGCGGGGCTCAAATGTATGAACTGTGAGATCGTGACCTGAGCCAAAGTTGGATGCTTAACTGACAGAGCCACTCAGATGCCCCAGGGATCTTCAGTAATTTTAAAGAGCATATGGGGTCCTGAGACCAAAAAATTTAGAGCTACTGCATTATAGGATATCAAGAAGTCATTTGTTCACATCGCTGTTTATCTTATCAGAAATATCTTGGGAAGCTGCCAAGACTCACAGGGACAGGTTTAAATTTTCCAAAGTTAATTTTCACTTGAAAGTTTGAATTCTTTCTTTGGCAGTAAATACTGTCATTTGTTTTCCTTGAAGTAATTGACTGTTAATTTTCAAGAAAATGACTTCCAGATACCCTACTCCAAATTAATAGTTTGTATCTCTGTCATTCATTCTTTCAAATAAAAATGGTATTCCATGAAAAAGTAGCTCACAACTCAAATAGTTGCACAGGTGCTTTACTTGGAGATAACCATTACTTTTCATTATACAGCAGAAGTGCTAATATGAGCCTTCCATCTCATCATACAGATTATGCGAGTATTTCTCTTTTATACCACATCAGAATTTGACAGTTTAACTACAGTGTGAAATCTGAAACCATATAAAATAATTTTTTCATATTCTATTATATAAAAATCCATTGGTCGCTCTGGCCTTTAAATGAATCTTTTGGCAGTGCATTGATTATTTGGAAAATACTGTTTCAGTGAGGTCTGCAGATCTTTTTAATGAAATATTTCAGTATATTGTTATTGTCATAGTGTCTTAGGACTCAGTGGGCCATCACCAAAAACTCCATCTGTGTCGAGTATTTGAGGGCTAAGATTTATATAATTAATAATTTGGGGGAAAAATTATTAAAATTGTTATTGGAGCCAGACTGGTTAGTATAAAAAAAGGCCCTCAATTACCAATATCTAAAGTAAAAGGGGGACATGACACTGTCCTGCAAAGGGACTATTATAAACAAGTATATACGAATAATTAAACAACTTAGATGGAATGGAAAAACTCTTTTTAAAAACATGCATTACCCAGATTGACACTACAAGAGAGCAGTGTATTTATTAGAAAAATTGCTTTTGTAATGAAAAAATTTCACATGGGCTCTTCGGCATCACAAGGGAACACTAATTTGATGGGGCCACTACTCCTAAAGCTGTGATTCCCCAATTTTTTAGTCTTGAAATGTCTTTACATTCTTAAAAATGAGTGTAAAAATGTCTTTACACTCTTAAAAAAAAAAGAGATTTCCTTTATATGAACTATAGCTATCGAAGTTTACCATATTAGAAGCTAAAATTAAGAACTTTATGCAAAATCTGGGGCGCCTGGGTGGCTTAGTCGGTTAAGCGTCCGACTTTCGCTTAGGTCATGATCTTGCAGTTCGTGGGTTCGAGCCCCGCGTCGGGCTCTGTGCTGACTGCCAGCTCAGAGCCTGGAGCCTGTTTCAGTCTGTGACTCCCTCTCTCTCTGACCCTCCCCTGTTCACGCTGTCTCTCTCTCTCTCCTAGAAATGAATAAAACATTAAAAAAAAAAAAAGAAAAAGAACTTTATGCAAAATCTAACAGCTCACCTGAAGGAACTAGAGGGAGAGCAACAAGAGCACCTCAAACCCAGTAGGAGAAGAGAAATAGTAAAAATCAGAGCAGAAATAAACAACATAGAAACCAAAGAAACAGTTGAACAGATCAATGAAACCAAGAGATGGTGTTTTGAAAAAATAAACAAAATTGACAAACCTCTAGCCAAGCTTCTCAAAAAGAAAAGAGAGAGCACTCAAATAGACAAAATCATGAATGAAAATGGACTCATTACAACCAACCCCTCAGAAATACAAGCAATTATCAGGGTATACTATGAAAAATTATATGCCAACAAATTGGACAACTTAGAAGAAATGGACAAATTCCTAAACACACACTCACTACCAAAATTCACATGGGAAGAGATAGAAAATCTGAACAGACCCATAACTAGTGAAGAAGTCGAATCAGATATCAAAAATCTACCAACAAATAAGAGCCCTGGACCAAATGGCTTCTCTGGGGAATTCTACCAGACATTTAAAACAGAATTAATACCCATTCTTCTCAAGCTATTCCAAAAAATAGAAATTGAAGGAAAACTTCCAGACTCATTTTATAAGCCAGCATCACTCTGATTCCCAAGCCAGACAGAGATCCAGCAAAAAAAGAGAACTACAGGCCAATATCCTTGATGAATACGGATGCAAAAATCCTCAACAAGATCCTTGCAAATCGAATCCAGCAGCATATCAAAAGAATCATCCACCAAGATCAAGTGGGATTCATTCCTGGGTTACAGGGCTGGTTCAACATTCGCAAAACAATCAATGTGATACATCATATCAATAAAAGAAAAGATAAAAATCATATGATCCTGTCAATAGATGCAGAAAAAGCATTTGACAAAATACAGCATCCCTTCTTAATAAAGACTCTAGAGAAAGTTGGGATAGAAGGAACCTACTTAAACATCATCAAAGCCATCTATGAGAAGCCTTCAGCTAACATCATCCTCAACGGGGAAAAACTGAGAGCCTTCCCCCTGAGATCTGGAACACGACAGGGATGTCCACTCTCACCACTGTTGTTTAACATAGTGCTGGAAGTCCTAGCATCAGCCATCAGACAACAAAGGGAAATCAAAGGCATCAGAATTGGCAAAGAAGAAGTCAAACTTTCACTCTTCGCAGATGACATGATACTCTACATCGAAAACCCGACAGACTCCACCAGAAGCCTACTAGAACTGATTCAAGAATTCAGCGAAGTTGCAGGGTACAAAATCAACGTACAGAAATCAGTTGCATTTTTATACACCAACAATGAAGCAACAGAAAGAGAAATCAAGAAACAGATCCCATTCACGTTTGCACAAAAAACCATAAAATACCTAGGACTAAACCTAACCAAGTATACAGAGATCTGTATGATGAAAACTATAGAAAACTGATGAAGGAAATTNGGAGGCAAACCGTGAGAGACTCTTGAATGCCGAGAACAAACTGAGGGCAGATGGGGTGGGGGGAGAAGAGGGGTGATGGGCATGGAGGAGGGCACATGTGGGGATGAGCACTGGGTGTTATGTGGAAACCAACTTGACAATAAACTAAAAAATTAAACAAAAAAACTAAAATTAAGAACTTTAAAAAATACATTTATTTACAAAATCATAAACCAATTGCAGGTTAACATGAATAACTCTCTTTTTAACACGAATAACGTTTTTATGAAAAATAACTATCTTTCCAGAAGAAAACTAATATTTGTTGTGAAATCAGTCTCTTAGTCTCTGGAAAATGCCTGTACACTTGTGAATGAGATCGAAAAAGGTAAATGATAATGCATTTCTGGATTGACATTTCTGTTTACCAGCACTTTAAAGTTGTAATTTCCTTGTCTCTGACTCGCGCAGTTTCAGAGAAGTCTGTGGTAATTTTTATCCTTGTTTCTATGTGAGTTCTGGGAATTGTTCATCTTAATAGCCCCCTTTACCTCAGGCTTGGGGAGTTTGACTTGTGCACATGTAGATTAGTATTCAGCCAAAGACACCGGAGGACCCCACAGTGATATCTGGAGTTCTTTCTACTTTTGAGTTCTCTCTCTTTTCTACACCACCTTCAAAATTCTAGACTGCTTTGCCTTTCTGACATTGTTGCTCAACTCAGTGACGCTGCCATGCTGTTTACTGTGGCCTGTTATGCACAGTGGTCTGAAAGGGTCCTCCAGGCAGAAAGGCAGAGCAGTTATAGGGTTTACTTACTTTGTTTTCTTTTTTTGGGAGGTTGCAGATTTAATGTCTCTGTTGTCCAATATCTGATAGCAGTGTTGTATTTCTCTACTTTTTATTTATTGAAAGAGGGTAAATCTGATCCTAGTACTCCGGCATGTCAGACACAGAAATCAGCTCTACTAATTTGTATTTTTAGAGCTGCTTAACTTAAAAAAATTTTTTTTAATGTTTATTTTTGAGAGACAGAAACAGAGCACGAACAGGTGAGGGCCAGAGAGAGACACGCACAGATCCGAAGCAGGCCTCAGGCTCTGAGCTGTCAGCACTGAGCCCGATGTGGGGCTCGAACCTTGAGATCATGAGCTGAACCAAAGTCAGGTACTCAACTGACTGAACCACCCAGATGCCCCAAGAACTATTGTTTTAAAAGAACTGAACCATATTAATATATGTCCTCCACTGGACAATAAAATATTTTTTTCTTACTTTAGGAAACTCTATATTAATCTGTGGATCTGGGCTAAAACATATTATAGGTCCTCCCCTGCCATCTGAAAGAACATTCCTATTTCACCTTAGTATGCTAAAATTACATAAAGCAAAGAAGCAATCACCTTTAATGTATGAACAAGAATTGGCTCACAGATCAGAGAAGCACTTTGCCTCCTATTGCTGGTTTATTGTAAAAGGTGCAACTCAGGAATCACCAGATAGAAGAAATGTATAGGAGGAGTCATGGGAGGAGGAGTTTGAAGAGTTTCTGTGCCCTCTGTAAGCATCTCACCTTCCTAAGTACTTTAATGTATTCACCCATCTGGAAGCTCTCCAGACTCTCTACTACGTAGGCATGATTGATTAAATTATCAGACATTGGTGGTTTACTCACTCTCCAGCCATTCTTCCTCTCCCTGGAGGTCAGGGGATGGAACTGAAAGTTCTAACCCTCAAATCATGCTTTGATTTTTCTTGCAACCAGCACACATCTTGAAGCTACCTATGGCCCCTGGCCACCAGCTAGCCATCCAGTTAGCATACAGAAGACACTCTTAACCACTGCAGAGATTCCAGAGGTTTTATTTTAGGAGTTGTGTGCCAGGAATCAGGGGTTAAATCAAATACACATTTCTTACTGTATCACAAATAACATATAAAATAACTGTCACAGTTTCCAAAGATTAGGACCTGGTATCCTTGGGGAAGCATTTTTCAACCTTTCACACAAGAGAATGCTTCAGGGATTCTATTGATCAGCTATGTTAGGTCAAGTTACATGTGAATTGATAAAATATTCCATTGATAGTCTTGGAGACCTCTTTGATGGAAGTAGAAGCCAGATTGGAGTGTGTTAAGGGTGTAGCTAGGCTGTTTAGTAGCCAGAAGTTGCAAAACTTCTTGTTTGATAGCTTCTCTTCTGTGAAGAGAAGGACATTCTAGGATTTCGCAGTTTGAAGAGAAGGAAGGAATTTCGAAATAAATTTTGTAAAGAGTAGAAAATAATTTTAACAGAGAAAAGACATTGTGCACTCGTTGAGGTTGGTCATGAAATGAGAGTTTTATCTGTCCTTTTGTGTTACTTTTTCTATTTTCACTTGAGTGTGAGTATGGAGAAAGCAGATATTTGGGTTCCTCTGGGCTTGGGGTTTTGCAAAACAAGAATTTAAGGTATTTCTAAGGTATTTTTAACAGGATGGAAAATGGAATTTAAGTTGGCCAAAAAAGCCCCAAAGCAAAAATGAATATAGTAAGAGGAAGGTAGATAGAAGAAAATTAAGAAAGTTAAGGTATATCGTTAAGGTATTAAGACCATTTGAGTTCAAAGATGGCTTATTGTGAGGGTGGATTACCAGTAGGCTACCAGGAAAAGAGATTGTGGTTAGAGTGGTATACATGAACATGTTTTCTACAGGTGGGTCAGTTTCAAATGATGACTAGATCCCAGATAGTGACCATGGAAAGAGCTAGGATTAGGCGGAGAGATAGATTATTGTGGATGAGGATGTCAAAAAACTGAAAGACCCTAGTTTTGCACAGTGATCTCAGGGATGTTGATCTCTGAGGATGATAGCAGGGCTTAGAGTAAAGGGGAGGACTTTAACTAGACAGGAAAGTCCTCAGTGAATGAGGAAGGTTAGAGGGGGAGCTGGTAGATCACAGCAGCAAAGAGGAGAATGGGTGTTGCAGCTGAATGACACGAGCTTTAAATGAGCAAGTTTTTGTGCATATGTCTCCTAAGAGAGTTTGAGAATGATAGTAGTAGTGGGGAACAAACAAGATACCTATACCACCATTTGAGAAAGCAGCGTGGGTGGTGTTTTGAGACAAGACAAGGTTTCATTGAAAGCAAACAAGCAAAGCAAATGTTTGGGAAAAAAGACTGAGAATATAGGGGCATTTGGAGCTGCGGATTTAGTGGCTCTATAGAAAGGTTTGGGAAGGTTAAGGAAGACTGGAGGCCTTGGTCACAGGTCAGAGAGGTATAGAATTCCATGGAGATGATGGTGGGCATTTGGGCATTAAAAGTAATTATTTTTGGCTGAAATGAGAAATGAGAGCCATTATGATTTTTTTCACCTTTTTCTTTGAGATGGTGGACACTGGGCCCAGTTCTCAAAATAATTAACTAAAACTGATCTAATATGAAAGCTTCAGTTGATCACAGTCTTAACTTGCTTCACAAGGCAAGTGCTGCAGGTTTTGTAGGTTTTTATTTCTACTGTTTTCGAGAGAAGGCAGTAAAGGTCAAGGAGCCAGAAGTGAAGGAGACAAAAGAAGGTGATGCTTCACCTAAAAATATATGGAAAGATATGTTATAAATGCATCAGTTACAAACCTGGATTTTTTGATAATGTGGGTTTGTAGTATTTTACTTCTAGACAGATTACCCATTGAACATATATATTGTCTGTATATCTTCTGGTGTACCTCCAGTCGTTCTCATTTAGCCAGGATACATTTAGGAATACAGGTGAAATAGAACAATGTCAGAGTAAACAAAGATCACATGATATTTTGACTCTAATTATGGGTTTTCCCAGTGACCACAGATAACTTAAAGGCAACTATAGTTGGTCACCTTTGAAAATTAGTATAAGGAAATATGGTCCAGATCAGATGAATTTTAGAAAGTTTAGGCTAAAAGATTTGCTTCTCTATATTCATTTTGTAAATTGTACACATTTTATTAGCTACTTTTGAGTTTACAGATTTGGTACTATTTATAACTTCCTCTTGTCTTCATTCCTAAAGAGCTCACCCCCATTTAAGATTTGCCAGATTGGCCATCTGCTGTTGTTCCCCGCTAGTCATTAGGTTTTCATCATGTACTTAACCACAGCAGTTCTTCTGTTCATTCCTACTTTGGGGAGTTTCACAGCAGGCCACTATATAGAAGGTGACTGAGTATCTTCTTGGTGGTCATTCTCAGCATACATTTCTAAACTGGCAGACTGTTTATTAGGATGTCATTGTTGATATATTTTCTAGCCTCATAATGCTGTAAGATTAATCTTCCTGATTAAATTCAAAATACACATTATTTTGAAATAATAGAAAACTAGAAAACCAATCCTAAATATTTTGTGAAATAAGTGAAATTACCAAATATTTGTAGTGTCATAGGGAGGTGCATGAATGAAATAAATCAGGATCATCTCTTTGTGTTCAAGATCTGATTTATTTAAATACACACATACACTCCCCCTCCCCCCACCCCCACAACCTGCTCCTCTTTCCCAGGCTTAACCCTGAAGAAAAAATAAAAGTAAACTTAACTTCAAAGTGATGCAGTATTAGACTTCTGCTTCCAGAAAGATGGAATGGATCTACTTTTCCCTGTTCCTCCGGCTACAACCCTGGACATTATGGATAAAATAAATATAAGAGTCCTGAAAAGTTGAGAGAAGAAGGTAGATTGGCTTAGGACCTCAGGACCTAAATAACATGATGGTAAAAATCCTGGGTTTTCTTATTGCCTTGTATATCCTAGAATGAGTGTGGAGAAGTTGGCAACCCTGAAATGTCAGACAAATAAAACTCAGAAAAATCTATCTTCTTTTTAACCAACAACTAGAAAAGGAATAGCCTAGTGGGAGAGAAAACTTTTAGACAGTAATCACTCGGCTCCAGCAAATACATGGGAAAGATCACCTTGATTACCAAAGCCAAGTAGGGACTTAAACTTCCACTCTTCTCAGGCATAACAAGGCAGGCCCACCCCAATGGTGTCAGTGGTGGTAATGTGAGAAGCAGTAACTATACACTTTTCCTAGCTGGGTCAGTATTGAGGATCTTTCCTGAACTCCCATCTTCAAACAGCAAGGAGCTCCACCTTCCCTCCGTGCCCACTTGTGGTCATGAAAAACCTGATGAATAATCTGTACTACCACCCATGTCAGGCAGTAATGAGGCTGTGTTCTTTCCTCATCAGAGCATTCTTAGAGAAAGCCTCCTATAACAATATTCAATATTTAAATAAGACCAGAGTCTCATAACATAATACCCCAAATATCTAGGTTTCAACTGAAAATATATCAAGAACCAGAAATGTTTTAATTCAAATTAGAAAAGACAATTAATGCATGCCAACATCAAGATAACACAGATGTCAGTTAACTGACAGGATTTTAAAGCAGCATCAAGAAAATGTTTCAACAAGCAGTTACAAACATATTTAAAATAAAAGAAAATAGAAATTCTCAACAAAGAGTAAGTCTCAGTAATTTTGATGAAATGAACTGATTGCTCAGAAAGCACAAGCTGCCACAACTCACACAGTATGATCTAATTTGAATAACTCTATAACTGTTAAAATAAAATTTGTAATTTTAAAATGAAAACTAGACCTAGATAGATTCACTGGAGAATTCTACCAAATGCTTGAAGAATGCACAGTTTTTCTACACAGTCTCTGCCAGGAAGTACAAGATGAATGAACCCTTCCAGATTCATTTTATAAAACTAGTATTAAGCTTACCACCCAAATCAAAGACGTTACAAAAAAAGAAAACTGTACACCAGTATCCTTCTCATAAGTATAGGTGCAAAAAATTTTAAAACAAAATATAAGTAAATATAATTCAACAGTGTATAAAACGTTATACACTGTGACCAGGTGGATGTTATTCCAGGAATTCAAGGTTGGCTCAGTGTTTGAAAATCAGCCAGTTTAATCACCCATCTTAACAGGATAATGAAGAAAAATCACATGATTATATCAGTTGTTGTAGAAAAAACATTTGACAAAATTGAACACCATTCACTACTAAAGCTTTCATAAAATTGAGAATAGAAACTTCTTCAGCTACATAAAGAACGTATAAAGAAAACGTACAGTTGATGTCATACTTGATTAAACAATGAATGCTTTACCCTTATAATTGGGAATGAGGTCTCAGGGATGTTCATTTTCACTACTTACTAAGCATAGTGTTGGAAGTTCCAAGCAGCACAGTAAGACGGGGGAAAAAAGACATACATACAGACTGGAAAGGGAGAAAGGAAACTGTTCCTATTTGCCTATGATATGGTCATGTGTGTAGAAAATCCCAAATAGTCTACAAAAAAAACCCGTGTAGAACTAACAAGTGAGTTCAGCAAGATCACAGGACACAAGATTAACATACAAAAATGAACATGTAGAAACTGAAATAAAAAATACCAATACCAGGGCACCTGGGTGGCTCAGTCAGTTGACTATCTGACTTCAGGTCATGCTCTCATGGTTTGTGAGTTCAAGCCCTGCATCAGGCTCTCTTCTGTCAGCACAGAGCCCACTTCGGATCCTTTATCCCCCTCTCTGCACCTCCCCTGCTTGTGCTCTCTCTCAGAAATAAATAAAAACATTTAAAAAATACCAATACCATTTATAATTGCTTTTAAAAATGAAGTATATATGAAACTAACAAAACATATATAAAACTTGTATACTGAAAACTATATGCTGATGAAAGAAATCTAAAATCTAAATTAATGGAGAGACATACTTTGTTCATAGGTTGGAATACTCAACAAAGTACTGAAGTCTGTTTTCCCAAAATGGATATACAAGTTTAACAAGATCCCTGTCAGAATCTCAGCAAGATATTTTTGTGGGTATAGACAAAATCATCCTAAAATTTATATGGAAAGGCAAAGGAAGTAGAGTAGCTAAAACAACTTTGAAAAAGGAAAAATAAAGTGGGAAGAATTACTGTACATGATTTCAAGACTTATTTTGTAGCTAGAATAATCATGACTGTGTGGTAGTGTCAGACCTATAGATCACTGGGACAGACTAGAAACAAATCCACATAAATAAGGTCAATTTATTTTTGATAGATGTGAAAAGAGAATGGAGGAAGGATAGTCTTTACAACAGATGGTACTGTCACAATGGGGTATACATAGGGGTTTAGGCAATGGGGTTTAGGCAATCAGATGAACTTCAGCCTAAACCTCATACATTACACAAAAATTAACTCAAAATAGGTCATGGATTTAAATGTAAGATCTGCAACCACAAAACTTCAAAAAGGAAACACGGGAAAATCTCTGAGACTTAGGACTTGGTGAAGGGTTCCTAGACATGACCCCAAAAGCACAATTCATATAAGAAAAAAAAGTAATAATAATTTGTCCTTCACCAAAATTAAAAACATTTGCTCCATGAAAGACCATGTTAAAAAAAATGAAAAGACGGACTATGTACTGGGAGAAAATGTTAGCAGATGGCATATCTGACAGAGCTCTCATAACTGAAATATGTAAAAATTTCTTAAAACCCAATAGTAACAAAAGCAGTTCAGTTAGAAAATGGGCAGAAGAGGGGTGTCTAGGTGGCTCAGTCAGTTAAGTGGCTGCCTTCAGCTCAGGTCATGATCTTGCAGTTTGTGGGTTTGAGACCTGCATCAGGCTCTGTGCTGACAGCTCAGAGCCTGGAGCCTGCTTCAGATTCTGCATCTCCCACTCTCTCTGACCCTCCTCCACTCACACACTGTCTCTCTCTCTCTCAAAATTAAACAAACATTAAAAAAAAAAAAAGAAAAAGAAAATGGACAGAAAATGTGAAGAAACATTGTAATGAAGAGGATGTATGGGTGGCAAATAGCATATAAAAAGATGTTCGTTATTATCAGCTATCAGCAAAATGCAAATTAAGATTGTGAGATATATCTACCCAACCAACAGCACCATTAAAGTAAAAAGTAGCATATATGTTAACATAAAGAATAGCAACTAAGAGAAATAGAAGGAAAAACTTTGAAATAGAGTGTAGGGAATTGAATAAGGAAACGTATGAAATCCTAAAAAAAGAAACAAGCAAAAACATAATTTACATAATAAGCAGAAAACAAAATGACGGGCGAAACCCAGCTGTATTAGTATGCCAGGTTAAATATAAAATAGGCTAAGTCCCAATTAATTTAAGACTGGGTTTTGAAAATTTTACTATTCAGTTTACAAAATGAAAGTAAAAGGGTAGAAAGGATATCATGTACATACTCGTACATATTTTTAAGTCAAAAAGCTTTACTAGAGACAAATTGGGTTGTTTCACACTAATAAAAGATGCAGTTTAATACAAAAATTAATTCTAAATGGTAGTTACCTAATACTGTGATCCCAAAAATATGTAAAGCAAAAAAATACAAAAATAATACAAGGAGGAAAAAAATAAGCATAATTTGAGAGTTTTTGGCTTTCTCTCATTGACTGATAAAACAAGCAGACAAAATATTGACATAAAGCCTTACAGTATCCTTTTAGCTATTTCATGTCTGTAAATTTGTAGTCATATACCTTTTTTCTCCACTCTTATTTAGGAGAGCTTTTGCTGCCTTTTGCTTTTACTTAGTCTAGCCAGAAATTCATCAATTTCATTAGTCTTTTTTTAAATTTTTCAATTTTTAAAATACACATAAAATTTACCATTAGTCATATTTACTATATTTACAGTGTTGCACAACTGTCACTGCTGTATAGTTCCTAAACGTGCCATTGCTCCAAAATGAGACCCTGTACACATTAAGTAGTCACTTCTCTTTCCCCAGCTCCAGCCCCTGGCAACTACATATATACTTATTGTTTCACTGGATTTGCCTATTCTCAAGATTTCTTATAAATGGAGTCATGTAACATGTGGCCATTTATGTCTGGCTTCTTTTATTACCAGTGCATTTCAATTTCATTTCAGGTCATTCATGTTGTAACATGTATCACTACTTTCTTCCTTTTTATGTCAGAATGATATTCCATTATATATATGTACCACATCTGGTTTGTTCTTTCATCAGTTGATAGACATTTGGGTTGTTTCTACCTTTGGCAGTTGTGACTAGAGCTGCCATGAATATTTGGGTAGAAGCACCTATTTTCATTTCTTTTGCACATATGCCCAGGAGTGGAATTGCTGGTCCATGTGTTAATTAATTCTATGTTTAACTTATCGAGGCACCCACCAAACTTTTCCATAGCATTTATACCATTTTACATTCGTGCTAGCCATATACAGGGTTAATTTCTCCACATCCTGCCAAGGCTTGTTATTATCTGTGGTTTCGTTCTAGTCATCCTAGTGGATATGAAGTGGTATCTCATGGTTTTGATTTGAGTTTGCCTGATGGTCAATCATGTTGAATAAATTTTCATGTGCTTACTAACCATTTGTATTTAATCTTTGGAGTAATGTTTTTGCCTGTTATTTATTTTTTTTTAAGGTTTATTTATTTTGAGAGAGAACGTGTGAGTCAGGGAGGGGCAGAGAGAGTGAGAGAGAGGATCCCAAGCAGGCTCCACACTGTCAGTGTAGAGCCCATCATGGGGCTTGAACTCATGAACTGTGAGATCATGACATGAGCTGAAGTTGGTTAACCAACTGAATTGTAAGAGTCCTTTATATATTCTGAATTCTGGACTTTTTGTCAGATATATAAGTTGCAAATATTTTCTCTTATTCTGTTGGTTGCCTTTCACTTTCTTCATAATGTTTCATGTATGAAGTTTTTAATTTTGGTGAAGTCCAAGTCATCTATTTTTTTTCTTTGTTTGGTGTGGTTTTGAGGTCATATCTAAAAAATCATTGCCAAATCCATGGTTAAGATTCAGTCTTCTGTCTTTCAAGAGTTTTGGCTTTTATATTTAGGTCTCTGATAACATTTTGAGGTAATTTTTTAATATGGTATAGGTAAGGTTTTTATTCCTTTTCATATTGTTATCTAGCTGTCTAGCACTGTTTGTTGAAGAGACTATTCATTGTGCATAGAATTATCTTGGCATTTTGTTGAAAATCAGTTGACCATTGGTGTATAGGTTTATTTCTGGACTGTATGACCTATTTGTCAGTCCTTACTCTAATATCATACTGTTTTGACTACTACAGTTTTGTGGTAAAATTTGAAATCAGAATGTGTGAATCTCCCAACTTAGTCTTTTATAAAAAATTCAACTTTTGATTTTGGTGATTCCTGTAATGTTTGTTTCATTAATTTGTGCTTTCATCTTCATTATTTACTTCCTTTTACTGTACTTCTGGGATTTATTTTGATACTCTTTTTCTAAGTTTCTTGGGTTGACATTTGGCTTATTAATTTTTACTTTCCTTAAGTGTGAATTTCCTTCCACCATTATACTGCATAACCTTATCCCTCAAGTTTAATTTTTTTTCATTAATTCAGTTCCAGCTGTCACTTTCAGTAGTTTTCTGTTTATACTTTACTGTTTCATTAAGATATTTTTAGTTTATCATTAAAAGAAACCTGTTACACAAGCTTTAACAAATCAACTAGAAAAAGAATTCAGAAAGTGGAAAAGTGAAAGGTATGTAAACATGAAAAGATGCCTAATCTCATTAGTATTTAAAGAAGTGTAAACTAAAACTATATGAAATACTATTAGTTTACTTTAAAAATTCTGTCAATTCCAAGAGTTGGTGTTGCCATTTTGGAAAATAATTTGGTATCATCTAGTAGAGCGGAACATGTGCTTATCCTAAGACCCAGCGTTCAACTCATAGGTAAATATCCTAGGAAAGCATAAGCAAATGTGTGGGGGGGATATCTACAAGAATGTTCAGAGCAGTATTTTTCATCACAGCTCAAGATTGGAAACAACCTAAATATCAGTAGTAAATTGGATAAATTGTGGTGTGTTCTTGTAGTGGAATACCATTCTACAGGGACAGTTTATGAACGACAAGCTACACACACATTCTCTCACACACACATATCATAGTTATAAAATAAAATGAAAAAATTAAAAACAGAACGTATGTGAATGTATGTGACTTTGATTTCTCTTACATGAAGTTCAGTAAGAGGCAAAACTGAAAACTATGACTGGGATAAGTTCCTAGATTGTGAAGCTATACAGAAAAGCAAGGGAATGATTCTCCAGACTTGAGGATAAATGGTTACTTCTTGTAGATGACAGAGATGGCATTGGGGAGGAATTTCAAGGGACTAGCAATGAGTGATGGTTACGCTGATGTACACTTTATTCTTTGTGTGTGTGTGTGTGTATTTAGTACACTTTTGATAAATTATAAATTTCACAAGATGAATTTTTCTACATTTATGCACCAATAAATCTATGCTATTAATTTTTTAGAGCATACAAATAACCAAAATGGGATCAGAAGTGAAAGACTTGAACTGATCGGTATGAAAATGATGTCAAGCTAGCTACTTTTATATGTGAAGTGGGAACCTGACCCACTTTTTAGAGCACTCTGCTTTTGTATTTCCCTCTCTTAGACACTACTACCTGATCAGATTACTAAAATCTCAAAGCTGTCATTTCTAAAACCAGTTTTTTTCATCTTTCTGCTTTTTTGGTGTTGCCAGCCTCTTTATTTATTCTGGTTGACTGCCCTTATTTGACTTCTGATCACCACTTTATAATGTTTTCATTTTACACACTTTCCTAGGCTTTCCCCCTCTATTCCCAATCTCTTACTGTTCCCCAGGACCTTATATTGTTTTCAAAAAGTGCCAAAAGAGAAGCCACAGAACATGAATCCTTTCAACCTGCCGTTCCTACCTAGGCTTAGATGTTTCCATGTTGCATGTAGAATAATGCTTACCCTTTTCAAAAGGGAAATGTTTTGTAGATATCACCTCTTTCCTTTTATCTCCTTCTCAGTTTTCAAGCCATTCCACTCTATTGACATTGCTAGCGCTTATACTTCTCCACGTTTTCCTTCTTACCCTGATTGCTGTTGTCATTTTTTACTTACTTCTTCCCTTTCTCCCATTCTCCTTTACTTTCTTCCTTAACTTTGTCTTCAAAAAACCCCAAAAAACAAAAAACAAAAAAACCCAACTTAAATATGTCTTTTTTAAGGAGTACTTCTTAGCTTGCATTTTTCTTCTTACCAATTCATATGTAAAACAATAATTTAGATGACATAATTGTGTTTTCTACTTGGGTTAATAATACCACTACATTTCCTGGCACACGTATTAGAGTGTCTTCAATTCTAGTAGCCTCTTCCTCATTGCCTATATACTCAGCTGGTTAACAAATACTATTGATTTTCTTTCTAGTACTTTTTTTTTTTAATGTGTTATTTATTTCTGAGAGAGAGACAGACAGACAGCATGAGCAGGGGAGGGTCAGAAAAAGAGGGAGACACAGAATCTGAAGCAGGCTCCAGCCTCTGAGCTAGCCCTCAGTACAGAGCCCAGCGCGGGGCTTGAACCCACAAACCATGAGATTGTGACCTGAACCTAAGTCAGATGCTTAACTGACTGAGCCACCCAGTTGCCCCTCTTTCTAGTACTTTTCTTCACTCATTTCCATTGACCTGGCGAGGTTCATTTGCCTTTCATAAAAGTCCTTAGATAGTTCTCCACGGTCTGCAGTGCAAAAATAAATTCATCCCACCTTTCTGGTCTTATTTCCAGCAATAGGTCTTTCATGAGACTTGTATGCCCCACAAAATAGACTATGTTTTACTCTTTCTTTACAGTTGCTGGTTTTGCCTCCTTTTTTTTTTTTTTTTTTTTTTACTTCTTTCTATCATTCTCTTTACCCATGTACCCATCCCCTCCACCTCCTCTCCCTTCCTCCCTAAATCTCAGAAAGAATTATATGTAAGTAAAAATTATCTTTTTTCAGGCTAAATTCTTAGCTTCAAAGATTTCTGTAGCACTGTATTTGTATCTTTTCTTACTCTTGTTTTTCTGTCTTGCATTAAGATTAACCTGAGTTAGTGTCTTATTTCTAACTAGTGTTTCTGCATCTTGGGGGTCAGGCAGTCCTCTTTATTTACTCTTTGGAGCTTAGAACACAGTTTTTATTGTTAAATGTAAGTTAATTGGGAAAAATTTCAAACCAAAAAACCCTCCACAATTTCTTTTAATTAACCTCTTTATGGGGGGGGAGTGAGGCACCTAAAAAAAATTAAATTTTAGAGTTAAAAGTGATCTTGCCTCTTATTTATTCCAGTATTTAAGTGAATTGTCCAGTATCACACTGTTCAGGTAATTTGTGGCTTTTGAATCTTTTAAAAAGTTTCACATTCTGACTTGTAGAAGCAATGCTGTTGATTTGAGTACTTGGAAGAATTTAATCCTCTCATTCTTCCTGCGGCCTGGAGTTTAAGTCTTAGTCATTTTCCTAGGGCCTCCTGCTTTGCTAGGCGGTGCAGGGGGGTGCAAGGAGATCCTAAGTTGAGCTGGGGTCCTCATAACCCTAATAGCGTGGGAATCTTCAGGCAGAAAGGTGGCATCATCTGTCACTCTGTTCCCAGTTCCCTCCTCTTCTTTTCAACCAGAGGCTGCCACCTTGTTTCTACTGCCTATAGCCTTTCCACAGAACTTTGTAGCTGGAGGAAATCTTTCTTATTTTCTTTGTCTTTTACATACTTGATGTATGCTGGTTATATGGTTTTAAGAAAAATTCAAGGATGAGTGTTTGTCTCTGCTACTCATCTTTAATTATCCATAAAATCTGAATTCCATCCAGATAAATTTGTTACCCCTTTATTCTTCATCTTTCCTCAATACCTACTTCTTATTTCTCTATTATCTTTTATAGATTGTCATTTACTGTTCCCCGAAACACACACCTTATTATTTTTTTCATAGAAGAGATTTGGGACAGTAGGCATTTTTCTTATAGAATTAAACTTATTTTTTTCTTGTATCCACTAGATGGCTCAGGCACACCACTTTGGCAGCACATAATGTTTGCCTGCTTTGCCTGTGATTCCTGTTTTCTGAATGCTGCTTGCTTTTAAGGTGTCTTGATGAGCTCTTAGCTGAACCAGTTATTACAGTGCATTGTGTATTCTTAACTGCATATTCTTCACATTTTCTGATTATTTACAAACATCTGAAAGATAGCTGAAGTGTTCTTCATGTAAAAGTAAAGAAGGTAAAGTATATTACAATACTTAGAAGATTTTGTTTTATTTGTTTTTTTTTTTTTATGTTTTTTATTTTATTTCTAGGAGAGAGAGAGTGACAGCGTGAGCAGGGGAGGGTCAGAGAGACAGGGAGTCACAGACTGAAACAGGCTCCAGGCTCTGAGNATAGTCTTCTGAGGCATTTTGCAAAATACGGTTTTTGAGACACATTAGGACTATTTGCTTCAATTCAGTGATAATATTTATTGAGTGTTTATGTGTTTGGCACTCTGCTAGGCAGTGGGGGGAAATACCACAGGAATAAACAGGACATGTTTATCAATAACACCCATTGCGTTAGTGTTTTTCCTTGAGTTTCTGAAGCCAAGTAGGAATGAAATGGTTGATAGAGGTTGTGTTTGTAATCAATCATGTTTATATCATGAAGAGAATTTTACCTTGTTTTGAGATTGTCCGTGTTGATTAGACGAGTTTTAAAAACTGCATTTTTTAGAAATATTTATGTTCATGGTTAGTTGTTTTAGTTGTGAAGTGGAAGGTAAAGGGAACTAAGATTAAGATTGGTTGGATGCTCATCATGTTCCAGTTTCTTATTTAATATACAGTATTTGATTTGATTCTTTCCCAGTAGCCTGGAAGATAAACACAAATATCTCCATTTTACAGATGTAGAAACAGAGGAATCAACTGGGTTAAGTAAATTGCCCAGGATCAAACAACTAGTAAATGGAGAGGCAAAATTTGGATCCATGTCAGACCTGCTTCAAGGCTCTTGTTCTTTCTAGGCATCTGTGTTGTCTCCTGGGATAATGATCCTTGTGCTTCGAGAAAGAGAACCTGGGACTCTGGGATATCAAGGGTTGCTTTTATTCTTTCTAACAAGAGAAGACTATTATTTCCTGAAGTATCAGAACCAATTTTAGTGTTTAACTGGTTAGATCCTTCCATATTTTGACAGAAAAGGAGATACTCCAAACTGGATTGATTACCTTTGACAGTTGATCTTTTAACCACCTTTCATACTATAAAGTGGGAAACTAGAACAGTCAGTCATACTATCTTTGACATAACCTTATAATGATAGTAAACATTGTGTAAAAATTGATTTTTCCAGGGAAATTGTACCTAACCTTACTTTTCAGGTATTATATACGTATGTATATTTAGTACCCATGGTAATAACTATGAATCGATTCCATTCAGTTTGAAAATACACGATTTAAAAGAAAATGACAAGTTAAATGATATAAAAATACATAACATATTAACAGTATTGTAAGTAGGTAACAACAGATTTTTTTCTTTTCATAAAACTCCCTCGTATTCTCTGTTCTTTAAGGGTTGTATAGCTGTGTAAAACAGGAAATATAGTCATTATCTAAGGTTCTTAAGTAAACAAGACTGAAATAAAGTAAAACAAACAGGAAAAAATTACATAAAACAGGTATTTAATTTCTCTAGGATTGTGGTATCATTTTTCTTGGCTCTGTAGTCTTCATCCTTTTCCACTTATTAGTAAACAGTTGTTAGCGTATCCTTCAAAGTTTTTAAAGTTGATACTGTACCTTAACAACTATGAAAACAAAAATAATCAGTACTCATGACTTGAAAACATTGATGTTATTTTATGTCATCAAATTGCAGTTAAACAGTGTCATCCCATGACCATGAGTAATTTATACCTCTCATGTCACCTTGTAAATTATCCTACACACTGCTTAGATACATTGAGATTTTCATTCTTTTTATGTATTATTGAGAAGTGACAATATTACTGTATTTATAAAATGATGCATTGTATGGAAATTCTGAAGCATTGCCAACTCTTGATAACCAAGATAATGATAAAGAGAATCTTATTCTGTCTCTTGAGGGAAATGTAAAATTATCTGTCTGTAAAAAGACTTTGGCAAAGTTAGATCTGAGCCAAAGTCAGATGCTTAACAACTAAGCCACCGAGGCGCCCTGGCAAAGGTGTTTTTAAAAGTATGTGGAATTTCTAGCCATTTTATTATTGATAGCTATGTATCTGAGTGATGTTTTTAGATATAAGGAAGGAATTCTTAAGTTGTCAAGCATTGATCATGTTCAGTGAGTTACAATGGTGGAATGACAATTGGATGACAATTGTATCTTGCTGAATCAACCTAATCTAAATCTTAATTGCATATTTTATTGTTTAGTCACTTCCTGATTCAAGGAGAAGTCACAATAGGTAGAATTTAATAGCTAGCATGTTCTATTTCATAGCTTGTAGAATGTTCTTGGCAAGTAAAGTCCACAAGAAATAAAAGTAAAATGAGAATTCTTACAGAATGCAGTTTTTCTAATCTGTTTTCCATAATTTGAAGTGACTATGTCTTGTGTAGTAAGAAGAGAACCATCAATATATTCAAATATTTAACCCATTATAACTTGTTGTTAGTTGGAAACGAAGGGAGTTTTTTGAAAAATGATATTTTAAATGTATATTTATATCCCTATATCTTGTAAATGTCATTGGTTTGCTATTTTGACTTTTTATTGTGGTCTGTAACCAATATCTGGTCCATAAAACCATCACAAAAATACTGTGATACAGTACACTGTGTGTTTGTCTGTATGTGTGTGAAAGTAAAAGTTTCACAATTAACACATGAGCTGCTCTGTCTGATACTCTCTATTCTCTTTTGTTTCATTAAAAAGAATTCTAACCAAAATTGATTTCATGATCCATCAGTGAGTTGGGACGCATAGTTGGGAAAAAATTTCCATATAGGATTGAAAAGTAAATTGTTCACCCTAAGTATCGGCAGCTAACTATCCTGAGGCAGCTAAGATATTTGGAAAGCTTTCTTATTGCACTTTAATGGCTGGCTTAAGAAAAAAAAAAAGAAATTTTACCTTCTTGAATCCTCTCTGCTGCGTAATCACAAATATAATTTCACTTTGTGTTTTTGGACATGAATATTTAACTGAATGATAGAGATGTTAAACAAAGAGAATCTTGCTTTCTTGAATCCTCTCTGCTGTGTAATTACAAATATTATTTCACGTTGTTCTTCTGGACATAGCTGAATGATTAGAAGGTGTTAAGCCAAAAACCATCTGAGATACCAGGCTCACAAAGGAAAATTTAATATCGATTGAGATACCCTGGTTATTTGTATAGTTTTACAATTAGGACATTTTAGTTAATACAAAGTAAGTTTCAAGTTAAATTTTTAAAGGGAGATCATTAACCAGGACAAAGCAGCAACCCTTGGTAACAGAATCATTCTGAATGTTGAAAAGTCTATGTTGTAAGACAAATAGAATTTTATTACTTATAAGTAATCATTGTCATGTTTGGGAACATTAATAATATTCAAATCATTTACATTGAATTGCTTTACATGTTTTATCTTTGTATAACCAAGAAACTCGACATTTTTTGGTTGACAGAATTTTACAGTTGGATATATAGTATGGTGTACAGTATAGTACACTTTAGTACAGTGTAAAAAATACTGTCATGAGGAGTATAGATAAAATTCAGATGAAAAGTACCATTTTCTGCCATTATATGATGGCTTATATTTGAACATTTGGAAATGATGGAGAAAGGTATTTTGCACAAGAGAACAGAGACATAAAGGCAGAAAAGTTTGATATGTTCAAGAAATAAAAAGTAGTCCACTTGAATGGGCTTTGTTCTAGAGGAAGTTTTTAAGTAGAGGAGAGAATTGACATCCTTTTTTTTTTTTTTTTAAATGTTTTACTTTTTTCTAGGAGAGAGAGACAGCGTGAGCAGGGGAGGGTCAGAGAGAGTGGGAGTCACAGACTGAAACAGGCTCCAGGCTCCGAGCTGGCAGTCAGCACAGAGCCCGACGCGGGGCTCGAACCCGCAAACCGTGAGATCATGACCTAAGCGAAAGTCAGAAAGTCGGACGCTTAACCGACTAAGCCACCCAGGCGCCCCAGAATTGACATCTTTCTAAAAGCTACTTGCTGCAGGAGATAGAATGGATTTGAATGGGATGAAATTAGGCAGAGAGGTTAGTTAAAAATTCATTGAAATATTTTAGAGAAGAAGAAATGAGATTGAATAGGATAGTATCTACAGAAATAAAAAATTTATGCAAACTGTCAGAGGAGAATCAACATGATTTGTCAATTTATTAGATTATTCATAAGTATTAGATTAATTTATTCATAAGTATTTAAGTATCTGCTGTGCAATTCTGAGAACACAACTGTGAGCAACACAAATGCTGTTTGTCTTTACAGGGTTTTTATTAGTCCAGTGGGAAGCTCAGACATTTACAATGAGGGTAATGCATATGCTGCCATAGAGGAAAGCTAGTGTGCCTTGGGAGTGACTGTACTGGCCGCTAAACTCAAAAGCCTTACTGAGGAGTAGATCTTGACCAGGGAAAGTGAGTAGGGAGAAGTAGGTTGCAGGTAAAAAGAAACCATATGTCACCCTGTAGGTGATAGAGATTGTGGTACATTATGGAATTAAAATAAATTGTGGCTGGAGGCTGAGGAGGCCAGGGCTAAATCATCCATAGCCCTGAAAACCCTCATGAAAGGTTTGGGCTTTGTCCTATGAGCAGAAGGAAACTAAGGTATGATTTTAAGCAAAGGAGATGCAGGATCAAATTTACATGTTAGAAGGATTATTTTTCTTAAGGATATTTTTGTTATAAGTAAGAAGCCTTGGCAAAACACAAAGTGACCCAGAGGCTCTCAGCATATGTAAGGGTAGGAAGTGCAGCAGGACCTTACAACTGTCTGGAACCAAAAAATGGGTCCTAAATTAGTATTGGGTGCTTTTGCTTTCCTTCTCCCTCACCTTCACCACAAGGTGTCTTGTCTCTAGCTTCTGCTTTATTGTTCTTTCTTTCTGTACTGACTTCATTTCTTTTAACTGCAAAACTAACCGACAGCCTCTTAGTTTTTCTCCCAGTTCCAGATACCCTAGAGAAAATATAATTGACTCATTAAGTCAGCTATTTACCCTAGGTCTAATCAGCTATGGCCAGGAGAGCATACAACAGAAGTATAACTGTTTCAACTCTCCCCCCCCATAACTAAAGGGGTACAGTGAGTTATGGGCTGGGACAGATGTCTCAGAATTAATCAGCTTTATAAGATCAGTCTGACATTAGAATGAAGAATTGAGGGCAGGGAGACTAGAGGTCTTCTTTAGGAGAATACAGTAATTCAGGCACTAGTTGGCCAGAGTTAGAGTGGTGAATTAGAAGAGAGTAAATTTGTGGTAAAGATTGAATCTCCTAATTGTATGGTAAATGGGATATGGGAGGGTAAAGAATCAAGGATAATGTCTGTGTTTCTGACTTGAATAACTGAGTTGAACATGATAGCACCCAGAGCTAGAAAGAACATAGAAATAGATTTGGTGGGATTGAAGGAGATGGAATGAATTCTTCCTTTTTTTACATGCAGAGTTTGAGGCAGCTTTGAGACATCTAAATGGAGATGTTTAATAAAAGACCATTGAATATATGCATCTAGGGCAGAGGAAGAAGCTCTGTGGTAGTTAAATATTTGAAAGCTAGTTTTAAGTATTAAATGAAGCCATCAGTGGGGATAAGATGGCCCTGGGAGAGATAAGAGGAGAGAGCCAGGACAGTCCTGAAGATGGTCCTGTTTGAGGGCTGGCAGGGAAAAAAGTTTGTAAGGGAAGACTGATAAGTGAAAAAAAAAGTCAGAAAATGCAATGTTTTTAGGAACCCAAGGAAAGAGGAGAATGTGGTGAACAATGAATGCCAGATTTTGCTGAGTAAAATTGAGTTGACTTTCAGAGCAAGGAGTTTGTTGATCACCTTGGTGAATGAGTTTAATGGAAGTGGTGGAAATAGAAGCAGAAGGTTGAGAACTCTCTAAGGAGTAAAGAGATCAAAATAGCACACAGTGCTTGAGGAATTTGAGTGGAAGGAGAGAGAGGAGCCTATGGCTAGAGATTGCTGTTGATGGTGAAATAGAGTTTCTAAGTGTGCATATGTATTTTTTTTTTTTTTTAAGTAGTAGGGCCTTACTCATTTTTGAGTACTAGGAGAAAGAGTGATGGTTATTTGAGCAGCAGTAGTTATTCAGAGCACTGTTGTTACATTGTAATAGTGCAGATTGAAGCAAAAGTAAATATATGGATATTAGTTTGGCAGGACATTTCCTGACTTTGGTTTTCTCTAGGAAGAGATTGGTATTTGCAAGTAAAGTAGGGTTGAAGATTTAAAGAGCAGGGGACTATTTGAAATAGATTTTGTTGACCCTTGAATAATATGGGGGTTAGGGGCACCAGCCCTCATGCAGTGGAAAATCTGCATCTGACTTTTGACTCCTCCAGAACTTAACTATTTACAGCCTGCTGTCCAATAAAGGAAACTTTACTGATAACATAGATGATTAACACATATTATATACATATCATATACTGTATTCTTACAATAAAGTAAGCTAGAGAAAAGAAAATGTTACTAAGAAAAATGCTATTTAGAAAATCATAAGGAAGAGAAAATACATTTATATAGTATTGTACTGTATTTATTGGGGAAAAAAATCATGTAGGAGTGGACCTGTACAATTCAAACCTGTACTGTAGAAATTAGAAAAGATAGCTGACTAGGGGAATCTAGGATTATCTGTCTGGCTTAGCTTGCAGGCCTTGAATTTAAAAGCAGTACCAGTATGCACCATTGTGTTTTTGTTCAGCTTCTGTATAGACTCAAGAGGAAGAGACAGCCAGTTTGGTCCACACTGTGCTATTCTAGGTTAGTGCATCAGGAGAGAGCAGAGCAGGGATGTTGGCTTAGTGGTGGTCTGACTAATGGACTGTGGGATTTAAGATGAGGAAGGAAAAAAGTAGAAGCATGAGAGGACTAATGGGAAAGTAAAGTTGTTAAAAGCCTGAGGGTCCTTGTGTGCAAAGAATAAGTGAGAATAACTATAAGGGACTGATCCTAAGGTGAAGGTGACACTAAAGAAAAAGGAACCAGTAGTTTCTCTTGATATTTCCAGCCTGTATTACTAGAAGAATGATATTGCTGGTAAAAGAAATAGATACAGAAGGAAGAGTGAGTTTTGGAAGAAAAAGAGGTTCAATTTTAACTACTTATAGTTTGAATACTTATGGAACATACTCAGATGCCTAAGAGACAGTTGAATATATAGGAGAGAGTTCTGGGCTGGAAATAAAACTGGGAGATCATAATTGAAGCCATGAGTATACCAAGGAAGGAAAATACAGTAAAACTTTGGATAGTGAGTAACTTGTCCTGCAAGTGTTCCTCAAGATGAGCAAATACTTCTTTAAAAAATGCTTTTTAATGTTTTATTTTTGAGAGAGAGAAACAGAGCATGAGCAGGAGAGGGGCAGAGAGAGAGAGAGACAGAGGGAGACATCTAATATGAAGCAGGCTCCAGGCTCCAAGCTGTCAGCACAGAGCCTATGTCGGGCTGGAACCCACAAATCGCAAGATCATGATCTGAGCCGAAGTCGGACGGTTAACCGACTGAGCCACCCAGGTGCCCCAAGATGAACAAACATTTCTAATAATTTTAACTTGATAAACAAGTGATGTCTTGCAATACGAGTAGTACGTGACAGCAAATGTCCCATGATCACAGCTGAGCCAATGGTTCTTGAAATTTGCTTTGATACATGAGTGCTTTGGATAACAAGCATGTTTCCAGAATGAATTATGCTCACAAATCAAGGTTTTACTGTATTTAGAAAGGTAAGGTCTTCTTAGTAGATGAGAAAAGCTGCTTGCCGTGTTGGAGCAATTTGCAGAGTGGTTCAAGAAGAGTTGACTAAGCAGGTCTTGGATTTTGGGAACTTGTGAATGGCTTTCCAGGGGTTTAAGAGATAGTGAAACATGGAAGGTGATTTTAAGGATTTGAGAGGTAATTGTGAGTTTTTGCAACATGTTTATTGCCAATGAATGATGTGTGTTATATATGTGACTTCTGTCTCCTCAGTATACTTACATTTAAAAAACATGACTTTGATTAACTTCTTTATAAAAAAAAATTTGGCCAGGTTCTGGTTTCTGAAATGGAGTACATTGGTCATTTAGTTTCTTAATGCCTTAGGAGTATCATAATTATTATTACTCAGGGCTATAATTCTCCTGGGGCCTTTTGAGCCTTGTTAGGATCAATTCATTCTTCTACTGAGTCTAGCATGCTTTGTTTTGTTTCCTTTGTGTCATTTGTTGCATCAAATCATTTGACTTTATTATTTAAAGATCTTTTTCCTTCAAAGCACTTCATTGTTTCATAGTTTAAAATTGTTAGAGATCCCTTTAGGAATAAATAAATGCTCTTAAGTTAGCTAATAGCATTGTTGACTTTCATGAATCAAAAAATGCAAACCAGAAAAGCCATTTTATCACTTTTGCCATTTAGCATGTGGGACACCTGTGTTATGTTTAAATTGCCTTTTAAGAAATTCCATGAGGTTTTTCCCTATATAGGTTATTGAACTACTCCAAGCCATTAATCTTTGTGGGAAGTGTGGGGCAGAAAGGGTTTAGAGGAGAAATACTTAGTATCTGCTATGAATTTATGCAGGAAAAAATTCTTTGTTTTTTAGTCTCTAGCCTTTGTTGTTGTTAAAGTGTTGTTAGTGAAAAAAGAGAGATTTTTATGGTACAAGATAATAGATTTTACTCCATGAAGGGCATCTTGAAGATGAGCTAAAGATTTGAAGCTCTTTCTGAGTGATTGATTATAGGTTTGTAGCTGTACAATTAAACCTTTTTATTAATCTTGCAAATCTTCAGCTTAGATTTATTATATCTAGTTATCACAATCACATGGAAATGCTCCTTTTGTCCCCCATCTTGCTGAGCTTTCAGATTTTGAAGCATGGTGTAATTTACTCTGAAATTCAGTGATTATTTTTTTTCCCCTGGGAGCAGGCATATTTAACTACAGAAAGCTGTTTGTAATGGAATCACTTTCTTCTAACACCCACCTAGCACTTTTTCAAAATTCTGATTATAATTACACTGCTAGCAAGATAACTAGTGGTAATTATATGTGGAATTAACTAATATGAATAAAATTCCCTGTAAAATGCATCTGGGACACTTCTCATTTGCTACTTCTAATTTGTGGTTTTAGGGAGTGTCTCTAGTGGTGGTTGAATGTGATCAACAATTTCTTCTCTTGTGAGCCTGAGAATCTTATTACTAGAAGACTTGGCAAAATTATAATTGGAAAAGGTCAGGCATTTAAATCTTTCTCAAGGAAGGAGCTTCTTTTGTATGATCAGGGTTTTTTTGACACCACAAGAGTTAACCCAAGGTACCACATTGTACAAAGATGCCCTTAAAGCTCTACGTATTCTTTCTTGCCTAATAACTGAAAAAAAAAGTTACAGGAATTTTCAGATATAAAATTTTAAAATGAAAATGTCTTTTGAGTACCTTAAGAAACAGTATATTATTGCAGATTAGGTTACTTATTTGTATTGAATTGAATGTCATTGAGAAAATACTCAGAGCATTTTAACTACTAACATAAACAATTTAAATACAGTTGAGCAACCCAGAGCCAGCTTTCTAATATTTTGAGATGCTTGCCATTTTGAGTACAAAGTAATTTTTAGAACCTTGGATGCTAGCTAACTAAAACATAAATGGTAATAGAATATATATTGGGTTGTTATTCTTGTTTAAGAGGTAGAAGAACCCTACTCTTTTGCTGAGGATACTGCTATTAGTCCTGAGATCATTAATAAATTACTTGAATGGCTGAAGTCTTGGGAACTGATTCTGAATCTTAGTGTTCCGTGTAGCTGCTATTTTAGTTAAAGGCATCTGCCTCAAAATACAGAAATTGTGAAGGGACACTGGTGTGTTAGCATTATTTTGTGGTTGGAATATAATAAACCTACTCAAGTAAGCTCAATTAAGAGATAAATGTATGTTATAAATAGGTCTTACAAAAGCCAATTGCTGAAAAAAACAAAACAAAACAAAACAAAAACAACAAAAGCCAATTGCTGAAGTACAAACTGGGCCTTATTTCCTCCACCCTCTTTGTGGGGGAGGGTGGGAACCTTCCTAGAAAAGAGGGCATACCCAGGTATGATTGTTATATAGTAGAATCGCTGGTGGCCCCGGCATCCCAGTTACCTTTTAGTTGGAATACTTTCTTGCTGCACTCAGTGGATAACTAAAGACACATTAATGTTTAAAGGATAACATGTTTAAAGGAAACATAACTAATGCTTAAAGGATTTGCTCTCTACTTTTCTACAGAGGATCTGTGGGAGTAGATCCTAATAACCTCTTTGTAAGTGAATAGTGGAGAAAAGGAGGGAAAAGATCTCACCTCACACCTGTCAGAATGGCTAAAATTAACAACTCAGGCAACAACAGATGTTGGCGAGGATGCAGAGAAAGAGGAACCCTTTTGCATTGCTGATGGATGCAAACTGGTGCAGCCACTCTGGAAAGCAATATGGAGGTTTTTCAAAAAATTAAAAATAGAACTACCCTATGACCCAGCCTACTAAGTATTTATCCAGAGGATACAGGAGTGCTGTTTTGATGGGGCACATGTATGTACCCCAGTGTTTATAGCAGCACTATCTACAATAGCCGAAGTATGGAAAGAGCCCAAGTATCCATTGACTGATGCATGGATAAAGATGTTTGGGGCGCCTGAGTGGCACCATCGGTTAAGCATCCAACTTTGGCTCAGGTCATGATCTCACGGTTTGTGAGTTCAAGCCCCACGTTGGGGATCTGTGCTGACAGCTCAGAGCCTGGAGCCTGCTTCAGATTCTGTGTGTCTCCCTCTCTCTGCCCCTGCCCCCTCAAAATGAATAAATGTTTAAAAAAAAAAAAGGTGTTCTATATCTATGAAATATTACTTGGCATCAAAAATAATGAAATCTTGCCATTTGCAACAACGTGGATGGAACTAGAGTATATTATACTAAGTGAAATCTATCAGAGAAAGACAAATATTATGTGACCTTACTCATATATGGAATTTTAAGATACAAAACAGGCACATAAGGGAAGGGAAGCAAAGATAATATAAAATCAGACAAGGAGACAGACCATAAGAGATTCTTAAATACAGAGAACAAACAGAATTGCTGGTGAGGTGTTGGGGGGGGGGGAAGGGAGGGCTGAAAGGGGGAGGGGCATTAAGGAGGGGACTTGTTGGGATGAACACTGGGGTTATATGTAAATGATGAAGCCCTAAATTCTGTTCCTGAAATCATTATTACACTATATGTTAACTAACTTGTATTAAAAAAAAAATTTAAAGTCTCAAATTTAGAGGGGCATTATTTCAGCCCTCAGCTAGGTCCAGCTAGTCTTTTTTTTTTTTAAAATAAAGTCTGAATCAGGTGAATTAATTCCTTTAAGATTCTAACTTCTCCCTAGAAGCTTCATTATTTGTAATGCTGTGGCAGTGACATTTCATATTTCACGAGTTTAACTTTTAAATATCCGACTATGCATGTCTTACAGACAAACTGAGATCAGTGACAGTTTAAACAGTATAGACAGTTCTGCGCATTCCAGTGAGCTTATGCCCTTGGAGGCAGGAATCTGCTGTTCTACTTTAATTAGTCCCTATGTGTCCCATAGGGTGAATATCTCGTATTTAGCTCTAAAAGTTATTGTACTAAGTATTATTGTATACAATGATTTAAATAATTTTTAGGGGTGATTTTGACTCTGCAAGTTTTACAGGTTATTTAGAATGGACTCTTCTGTATACACTGGACTTGAGTTTAAAGTCAGTATGGAAAGCCAAAGTCAGAATCACTCTTGAAAGTTCCCAAACTTATAAAAGACACTATAAAATCTTCTGTGTACACACATACACACACACCTGAACATTCTTATGCACCTTTAGATTGGAGAATTAAGCTAGAGTAAAGTATGCTCTAGGAAAAAGAAAAGTATACAGGTGTCTGTATGTTCACCTCATTCAGCTTTGGAGATGGTAGATAAGTAAATAATTTTGTTTCTTGCCTGTTGGTTTTACTTCATTCTGTTTTAATAATATGCTTCTTAAGTTTTAATACTTACTAATTTTCTATTGTGAGGATTATAGTTGCCTGTTGAGTTTTACTTTTCTGTAGGATAACTTCTGAAGTTAATTGGTTAAATTCTAAACTTAGCTATTAAATAGATTTGTGATGCAACGAGAGTCGTTTTTGTTGTCTTTGAGGCTTATCTGTATGGTACGTTAAACTCATTCTTTTTTTCCCCTGAATAATTTTAATATGACTATTTAGTTTAACTTGTTTGTCTCCACATTCAGACTTACCAGGCCAACCATTTTATAGGTGGCCCAGTCTGATAGCAGTAGCTCTTTGTGTAGACATCACAGAAATTGAGTCCTAAAAACCTAATTTAATCTCTTTTTTTTCCTCCTGCTAATGAAGGAAAACTCTAGTGAAGATAAACAGAACAATTTATTAAGTAACTTGTGACTTCATATTCTTGGTTAACTTTTTTAGCAGTTATTATTTAAATAATAACTATACAGAGAGCTGATATGTTTTGGAAATCTGAAAACCTAGGAAACGGAGTCCTTACCCTCAAAAAGATCAGTCTAGTAGTAAAATCTGTGTATTTAAATATACAAAGTAGTTTAGGAGAGAAGTTAAGGTTCAAGCTGGTTTGAATGGAAAAGGATTCCTGATCATACTTAAACTGGTCTTTGGTAGATAGAATGGGATGGGGGGAAAAAGGTGAAAATACTTCACAGAAAGGAAAGGAAAATAAATTTCAGATGCATGAGAGTTTTGTGTATTGATAATTTAGCCATGTTGACATTGTAGTGTTCTCCGACAGGTGAAATTTGAAGGCTAGAGCTGAACCTCAACATTTCCACAACAATTGATTGCATGTTAACTTTTTTGAGCCTCAGTTTACTCATCCGTTGGATGGGATAGTAATGCCTGTCTATTCTCTTATTCTTGTAAGCCCCATAACTAGTCACATCTAAATTTTACAACTGTAGTTTGTTTTTAATCCAAGAAGAGGCTTTCGTGAGTAGGGCATGAGTGATCAGAGGCCATAATTTCTTCTTCACACTTTTGCTGTTCCAGCTTCATCATGGAGAGAACAGGACAACAAATGCATCCTCCATAAATGTAACCAGTAACCTTAATGCCTTTAGCTTGAAAATTGATCCTTCCATCTCAGTCACTTGATGATATTTTCTGATGGCAGAGCTACACCAGTATTTCCATCTGTATGGCCACAGGTGTTTGAGACCCCATTCCTTTGTGCCTTTTCAGAGATATTGTGCTGTCTGAAACTTCTTTTTTTTTTTTTTCATTCCCCTATGCTCACCCTTCCTCTCTATATTGGATCCTTTCTATTAGTAGGTAAATATGTTCAGGTTGTCTCTCTGCTATATATGCTGTGATATACTATGTTATATATTATCTATTATCTCATCACCCTTCCTTGACCATTTACCTTTCTCTATCAGTTTCTTCTTTTCTTTGCTAAATTTCTCTATACAGGTACTGACACTTACCTACTTAACCTGTCTCTAAAATCATATACTTCTCACACCTCAGCTCATTCCAGTCTAGCTTCTACCCCCATTACTGAAGCCGTTTCTTTGATATTTCTATAGCATTCAGAACTATTGGCCACTGTTCTTTAAAACACTTCCCTTGGCTTCTCCAGTGTGTTCTCTTATTTTCTGTTTATGTCTGGCTCTCTTCTCTTACTTCTTTGTTGGCTTATCTTTAATTGCTCATTAAATATGGGTGTTCACAAAGCTGAATCTTAGGTCTCTTTCCTTTCCTACTGCACTCCTTTTGACTAACATCATTCTCATTGGTTCAGTAACAATAGCTCTTAAATTTGCATCTTTCACCCACACTCTCCTCTTGAGGTCCAGTTCTGTATCTGGCTACCAACTTGATATTTCCATTTGGATGTCTTGGAGGTGTCTCAGACTCAACATATTTATAACTGTTCCTCTTCCTTCATATCCTTTTTCACCACCAAGATTTTTTTTTTTTTTTTTTTTGGACTCTATATATAGTATATGGGTGAAGGACTCAAGTCTTCCTTCTACTCCTTATTAACTTTGTAACCATTCTAGAAGACTTAATTTCATCATCTGGAAGATGGAAAAAACAGTAATTCCTATTTTAACATAAGGAAACACATCAGACAAAATGAGTATATGGGATTTATGCTTCCAGCCAAGTAGTAGTAACAAGAACTGAATTTACCCATTAGCCATAAACAACTAGAAAACGTCCATAGGCCTCTTGTGAGGATTGAAAGAAATTTATAAAGCACTTGAAATAGAATCTGGCATAAAGTAAAACCTATACTAAGTGTTTGTATTTATTTTATTGTTGAATATGGATCTGATGATAAAAAAAATTATGGGAAGAAGCTATACTTAATTATAGTATCAATTACTTCTATTATTTTTAAAAAGTTTTCAAACCAATACTTTTGAGCTTCCATTTTAAGAACGTATAAGAAGAGAAGAGCAATCCCAAAACAAGCAAAAAGAGGGAAGTAAAGACAAGAGCAGGAACCAGTGAAATAGAAAAGTATAAACAATAGAGAAAATCAGAAATTAAAATCTACCTTTTTTAAATGATTAATAATAGTGATAAAATTCTAGCCAGACTAATCAGGAAAAAAGAGAAAAGACACAGATTACAATAACAGGGATGAAAGAGGATACATGATTACAGATCCCTGTAGACATTACATTGGATGACTTAGATAAAATTAAGAAATTCTTTGAAAAACACAAAACTACCAAATCTCATTTAAAAAGAAATCTATAGCCCGAATAATTGTGTATGTATGTATGTGTGTTTTAATTTGCAATGAAAACCTTTCCACAATAAAGCTCTCGTCTTCAAAGGCTTCCCTGAGACATTTTATCAGACATTCAAAGCCTTTCAGAAAATAAAAGAGGAGGGAAAACTTCCCAGCTCATTATACTTACCATGAAAGAAAACTACAAACCAATATTCCCCATAAAAATAAAGTGAGGACCTTTCAACAGAATTTAAGCCAAATGAATCCGTAAAATAAAAACGATACTTTTGACCAAGTGGGATTCACTATAGGAATACAGGCTGGTTCAACATTTGAAAATCATCAGTGTAATTCATCATTATAAGCCAACTAAGAAGGCAAAACTATATGATTATCTCAGTAGATCCAGAAAAATCATTTGACAAAATTCAATACTCATTAATACTAAAAACTCTCAGTGAAACAGGACATAAAGAGAACTTTCTTATCTTGTTAAATGGTATCTAGTAAAATCCTGTCATTTACATCATACTTAGTGATGAAAGACTGAATGCTTTCTCTAAGATCAGGGAATGTTGTCTGTTTGCTCTTACCACTTCTCTTCAGGATTGTATGGAAATTATGGTTAGTACAGTGGGGCAAGAAAAAGTCAGGCATCCACATTGGAAATGAAGAAATGAAACTGCTTGTGTTTGTAGAACATCTTGAAGAATCCACAAAAAAGGCTACTAAGGCTAATAAATGAGATTTGTACAAAGTTATTATACAAAAAACTTAATTGTATTTCCATGTACTAGCAATTGAAAATTTAAAAGTAAACTAACATGAAAGCATTTACAGTAGCATCCAGAATATTAATATATAAGGAGAAACTGAACAAAATTTTACAAGGCCTGTATATTGGAAACTATAATATAAAAGATTATATATTATGTGATTTCATTTATGTAATATTATTTATTTTAAACGCTTATTTGAGAGAGAGACACAGTGTGAGCGGGGGAGGGGCAGAGAGAGGAAGAGACACAGAATCCAAAGCAGGCGCCAGGCTCTGAGCTGTCCACACAGAGCCTGATGTGGGACTCGATCCCACAAACCGTGAGATCATGATCTGAGTTGAAGTCGGATGCTTAACCAACCGAGCCACCCAGGCGCCCCTCTATAACTTTATTTAAATGAAAAAAAATTATACTATGGAAACAGCTCATAGTTGCCAGGGGTAGGTTTGGCAAGAAAATGTGATTATATATAGGGATAACATGAAGGGTTTTCTTTGGTGAGGTGAAACACTTCTGTATTCTGATTATGACAGAGATTACACTAGTAGATGTATGTGATAAGTTTACGTAGAACTGTACACACACACACACTGCATATAAAAACTAGCAAAATCTGAATAAAGTCTGTAGTTTCCTTGATAGTATTGAACCAGTGTCAGTCAGTTTCCTTGTTGGTTAATAGTAGGTACCAATGTCAACTTTCTCTGTCAACTATCAATTTTTGATAATTGTACTGTGGTTATGTCAAATGCTTTCATTTGAGTGAAGCTGGGTGAAGCATAGCCAGGAACTCTGTACTATTTATGTAACTTCTATGTTGATCTAAAATCATTTTAAACAGTTTTAAGAAAAAGACACTGTTAAGAAAACAGAAAGGCAAGCAACAGACTGGGAAAAAATGCTTGCACATCTGATAAAGGGTGTATATCCAGAATATATAAATCAGTACTAAAGCAATTATATTTTTAAATGTGCAAAATAATTAATTAGCTACTTCACCAAAAAAAGATGTAGCATATAAGCCCATGAAAAAATGGCCAGCATCATTAATTATTAGGAAATGCAAATGTAAACCACAGTGAAATACCACTGTGCACCCACTAGTATAGGTAAAATGGCAATCGCGTGAGCAAGGTGGAACAAGTAGAACTCTCTTTGCTGGTAGCACTGAAAAATGGTATGGGCACTTTGGAAAACTGGCGGTTTCTTATAAAATTAAACATAAGAGTCAGAAACCCCATTCCTAGGTACCAAGATGAATAGCAGGGGGCGTGTGAATTTTTATACTAGCATCATTTGTAATAACCTCCAGATTGGCAATAATCCAAATGTCCAACTGGTATATCCACACAGTGGAATGCCATTGGGTTGTAAAAAGGATACAGCACAGATGAATCATTGAATCTTAAAAGCATTAGGGCAGGGATACCCACCTAGTTTATTCGGTGGAGTGTGCAACTCCTGATCTTGGGGTTGAATTGGAGCCCCACCCTAGGTGTAGAGATTACCTGAGGAAATAAAATCCAGGGGCGCCTGGGTGGCTCAGTTGGTTAAGCCTCCGACTTTCGCTCGGGTCATGATCTCACAGTTCGTGGGTTCAAGCCCCGCGTCAGGCTCTGTGCTGACTGCCAGCTTGGAGCCTGGAACCTGTTTTGGATTCTGCGTCTCCCTCCCTCTCTGACCCTCCCCTGCTCATGCTCTTTCTCTCTCTCAGAAATAAATAAAACATTAAAAAATTTTTTTAAAAAAATAAAATAAAATCCAGGGGCACCTGGGTGGCTCAGTCAGTTAAACACCTGACTTTGACTCAGGTCGTGATCTCGCAGTTTGTGAGTTTGAGCCCTGCATTGGGCTGTGTGCTGACAGCTCGGACCCTGGAGCCTGCTTCAGATTCTGTGTCTCCCTCTCTCTCTGCCCCTTCCCCACTTGCATTCTGTCTCTTTCAAAAATAAATAAACATTAAAAAATTTTTTTTAGTCTTTAAAAACACAGCATTAGGGCAAGTGAAAGAAGCTAAACACACAAATTACACAATGCTGTGTGATTTCATTTATATAAAGATCTAGGAAAGACAGCTAAGCAATTCATTCCACAGTGGGTGAGGGTTCACCCACATAGGCGACATTTTGTGGTGGATGGAAATACACTTTATCATGGTTTGGATGGTGGTTATAGAATAGTATACATTCATCAAACTCCTCAGATTGGGCAGTTAAAGTTGGTGAATTTGCTTTGCATGTGCTGTTTGTTGTGCCTAGAAAACTCCTTTCCCTCTGTATCTGGTTAACTCATAGTCCATATTCAGATCTTGCTCAAACATCACAGCATGAAGGGAATTTTTTTCTTGAGCCCAGACTAGCAAGTTTGCTTCTATTAGCATCCTGTCCTTTCCCTTCACTGCTTTTATCACAATCATAGTGACACACCAACAGATACGAAGCAATATAAGGTCTCCTTTTCTGTCTTAACTGCAAGCTCTGTGGAGGGCCAGATGCTTATTACCATTGTGTTTTGGTACCCAGCATAGAGTTTGACTCAGGTATACCAGTAAACATTTACAGCTGAGAATATAAGTGAGTAGAGTTTTTGGTTTCCTGTTTATAGGAGTGGCAGCTGTGGCTTCTGAAGAGGGTACCACTGGCTGGGGCTGCCTACTTTACCTTGGGTACTCTGTCTGCTATCTCTTTCTTCACTGTTCTGGGGTGTTATGGTAGCTATCATTGCTCAGCTGCTGCCACAGCTTAGTCTAGACTTCTGTGTACATACCATGGGCACTCCTACTCCTGGGCCATTCTGTTCTGAGAATAGAGAGAAGCCTTTCCTTGCCACTAAGGAGGCTCTGTGCTCAGTCTCTGACCATAATGTGCAAATTACCAGAGAGCATTATTGTCTCCAGGCCCTGGGCAGACCTAGTTTCCAGGATAAACGTGCAGAATATTTGATAAGGGGCCTGACACCCAGTGCTTCCTTCTTTTCTTCTTTTCACTTCTCTTTCTATTTCTGTACTCCAGCAGACCAGAGGGAATTCAGGTTAAGTTAAGAAATTGGTCTGAGTAACCAATACCTATATTTGAGCATCATTTGAGCATACCTAAGTGTTTAAATCATTACCAAACTCTTTTCTTTAAGCCTCTGGTCTCCAGTTAGGTAGAATTAATGATACTTGTCATTTCAGACACTTCTCTGGAGTATTACATCACTAGTTTAGTTATTTTGGAAGTGTTTCTCTGCCCCCTCTTTACTTTATCCAAATCATTGATCTGACTTTTCAATTGTTTTCAATTTATTTATCTTCTTTTTTTAAAGCTTACACTCTTGGGACTTGTTTTTTTTTAGTTTCTGTTTAACACCATCACATCTAAGAATCTTCATTAATTTTATCTTCCCTGGATTGGTACAGTACCTTACTAGTTTTCCTCTTGCAGCTCTTGCTGCGCCTCCTCTTGGAGGCTAATCTCCAAGTAGCAGCCAGGGAGCAGTTCAGTGGTTTCTATCCTACTCTGTTAGAATCCAGTTCATGAGCTTCTACATAGTCTGGCCTTAGGGCGCAGTACAGTGCCTGGCACAGATTAGGCACTTAGTATTTGTTAAGTTGATTCTTTGCATTGTAAATCTTATCAGGATTTTGTTTTTATTTTTATTTTTGTTGACGTTGTCTTATAACCACACACACAAACAAATCCTTTGGACTTAACTCATTTCTTGTCTTATTGAGGGATGTGGGGAGTAGTTTGGAGCTGTCTTGTGTGCATTTTGGAATAGGCCACTTTTGTCTAGAATGGGTAATAGGTATGTCAATAAATACAGCTCACATAAGTGGGAGAAAAAGACTTCCTTGGCTTGTAAACAGGCATGTGGCAAAGAACTGTGGTCAGAACTTAGGTTATGCATCTGAGTCCCCATAAAATTCAGAACAGTATTGCTTTATTTCATATCCTAACTTGTTATCTTCTTATTTTATCTTGTAGTTTCTACCCTTCTCATCTTTTCAACCATTATAAAAACATATACATTACACCTGAGTATTGCTGTTGGGGGTCAGGGGCTGTGTTATGGTAACAGCACTGTGATGTGTTTGTTAGGTAGGGGTGATACATGGTAACCAGCTTACTCGCCTGCCAGTTGGTTGTTTTTTCCATGTCACACTAAATGAGGTTGTTCTCACAAAAATTAAGTTCTCTGTATTCTATAATAAATACATAAAAGGACTGGTTTTAAATTTTAAACTATGGAAGTGACCTTAAGAGCATGTTTAGTTATAATTATTTGCTTTTTTTAAATGTTTTTACAGTTTTCCAGTAAAGACATATATGCATATTAATACTAGAGACTTATAGTGAAGAAATTGTTTACCCTTTTAAAAGTTTTGTATTTTACTATCAGTCCTCTCCTTAAGTATGGCAGATGCTAACCAAGTTCTGTCGTATTTTTTCCTTTCTATTTGCATTCTAATGTATTTTAATGAAGTAGCTCTTTTACCATACTGTGTTATTATCAGTGAACAGTGAAGACTTGAATTTTAAGATTAAATAATTAATATAAAATTAAATAAATAAATAAATTAAATAAAAAATTAATTCATTTTGTTAACATCACATTTTGTTCCATTTTGCAGCTTCTTGGTGAATATTTGGATGAAAGCCATTAAATTAATTGTTTGCCATCATGAGCAGAAGCAAGCGTGACAGCAATTTTTATAGTGTAGAGATTGGAGATTCTACATTTACAGTTTTGAAACGGTATCAGAATTTAAAACCTATAGGCTCAGGAGCTCAAGGAATAGTATGGTAAGTTTTTACTTCCAAAAATTAGGCAAAGAATCATTAACTGCTTGGTATCTTTTCTCCTCCTGTAATATAGATACATTGGTAAATATTTAGCTTGCCTCAAAAACATTGAAATAAAACTATGAAATTTAAATTAAAACTATAACATGACAGTAATCTTTTCTGGGTTGATGTTCTTTATTATTCATTAAACACAACTTTATAAATCATAACTGTCATCTTTAAGTATAAATTATGATTAAATACTTGGTCATAAGCCATGTAAAGACAAATATCTATATCAGGAAAGAATAAGTGGCATGCTTATTAATTCCATGTATATATCTATTCCCATAGCTAGTTGTTATAATAAGAAGCTTCACTTAATCATCACTTTCACACTGTAATGAAACTCTGGAATTTCAGAAATCTTATTTTACACTGGGGAATGAAGTGAGCTAATATTTCATTGTATGTTTCAAAAACTCATATGTATCTTTAAAATTGATTTACAAGCTAATTTCTACAATGGGCCTAGGCTTTATAGATCAACATGATTCTTAATAAACTGAAGTGTGGAATAGTTTTGGGGACAGTTCTGCTAATGATTTTAGATTACTAAGTTAGCATAATAACCTAGTGCTTTGGGGAATTCTTAGCCACCCTCAAGCATAATTATGTCTTTATTACCTATTCTTGAACCAGATTTGTTTCAGAATCTATTAAAAATCATAAATGTTTATAACCCTGCAGGTCTCCTAGGTTCTAGAAAAACACTTGGATGTGCATATAAAGAGACATACATAGGCCTTTTCTTTGCAACACTATTTATAATAGGAAAAATTGGTAATAGCAGTGAGTCTATCATGAGAATAAGAAATTGTGATATAGTCATACAGTGAAATATTATACAGTATTTAGAATGAACTGCAACTGTGTTTCAACACGGACAGTCTCACAAATGTAGTGTTGTTGAGTTTAAAAGGAAGATATAGAATATATATACATTATAGTACCATTTATATGTAGTTGAAAATATATAAAATAGTGGCATATATTTATAGGTGCATATGTATATAGAAAAGTAAAAAAACATTAATAACACCAAACTCAGAATAATGCTTATGTCCAAAAAAAGAGACAAAGAAAGGGGACTTTACCTATGATGATGTATTTCTTTTTTTAAAAATTCAGAGCAATTATGGTAAAATGCTAAAACCTCTCAAATTTCTGTAATGAGAACAGCATTTATTCTCTTTTCTGTACTTGAAATAATTTATAATACCCAAAATTACAGAATTTGGGTAACTTTAAAAAGCATTATTGGCAGAGTAGTTGTCATTTTAACCAACCACATTTAACCAACCACAAATTAAATGTAAAGAAAATAATGTGGTGTAGTCAATACAGGAACGATTCTGGAAGCCAGCCCATGGTTAAGATTCGAGCTTTATGATGTACTAACTTTGTGATTCATGGGAAATTAATATTGCTAAGACCGTTTTCTCACCTGATTTACATGGTTGTTGTGGAGAATATAGTATTTATAAATATCTATATAAATTATATATAAACATATGTAAAAAGTATATATAAAAATGCTTTTTCTGNAAGGAATAAGTATCTTCAAATATTTTGCTTATTTTTTCATAAAAGATTCTTATGAAATAGATATAAGCAAAAAATTTTTAAGCTCACTGTATGTGTTTACTATCACTATCAACTGAAGAAATTAATTTTTTAAGGCATTATTTTGGGCCCCAATGGTAGTTAAGATTCATAGTAAGATAGTAAGATTGGGGGGGTCTCTAATTTGTGCACATTTAAGTATCAGCAATTAGAAATCTAAAGTCCTTGGATACAAAATAGTACAACCTACTCAGATACTTTTGAACCTTTAGAATTTTGAAATACTACTTTAACACATAAAAAATTAATAGGAATGAATTTAATGGTTAAATATAAATCATACTTTATCTGAAACAATCAAAACTACTACTAATCATTTTCAGTGACCCCCTAATGATGTTGTTTTTTAATTTGGGGAGAACATATACATAAATATGGTATTTTTCTAACTCAAAAGTATAATATTTATGTCTGCTTTGCTGTGTATATGTATATATGTATATATATAGAAAATAAGTTATGGCCTATATATTATGTATAGATGTGTCCATTTATGCCAGAGTACCAATTTCTTAATACATATTTTTTCAGTACATTTGATATAGTGAGATAGCTAGAGAGCAAACTCAGGTTTTCAGTTGGATGAGAGAATAATTTTAATCAATAGTGTGCTAACTTTCCAAATACCATATAAACAGAAGTCTTAATGTATGTTTGGTAGTTCAGTATGAAAAGCATAACCTCATGTCTTAGTCTTTTGGTCTTAACTTTGCTTTTCTGTCTTACCTTGGGTAAATTACTTATTAACCTCTGGCAGTGGTGAATTCAAATGATTTTAAAAGTCTGTTTTAATAATACCATTCTGTAATTTTAAGATACTTTACCTTATTTGTGCTTTACTTTCTCTGATCTGTCATTTGTAGAATATGGTGTTTAGTCAGTGTCATATGGTAAAGATACAAAGAGTAATGGGTATGATGTTGCTTATGTCACAGAATTATGTGTTTCAGTAACAGTTATGAAGCATCTTCTAATGTCCTGAAATCTAGCATTCATATCTATAAGCTTGATTTTTTAATAACCTTTTATATAGCTCTGTATATATGTTCTTTCCTCTTTCTGTATTCATTTTGTTGTGTACAAAGAAGATGGAAGTGATCTACTTATGTAGAATTCTTCAGAAAGTATTTTGGGTAGAATTTATGACCACACGTATTCTTTAATCCTGTTTTTCCTTGGTGTAGGTGCAGGGTGAAGGATTCATTAGGCTTTAAGTTATGTATTCGGCCTGAGTACTCATTAAACGTTTATGCATTGAGTGCCCATTGTATGCTTGGTACATCTTGGAGGACCCCCAACAAACAAGTATAGTTTCTGTCTTCTTCACAGTCCCTTGTCTCTTTGAATCCATTAGCATTTTAAGAAACAGTTAATAGTGCTATGCATTTTTGGAATATGCTGTAATAGGTAGAGTAGAAACATGTTGACTGTCAACCACTGGAAATTGATACAGTTCCATTTATCTTTGGAGAAAGTAAGGAGTCTGCATGAATGTTTCATAAATTCAGTTTTGCAGATTTTAAAACTTTTTTGTTGATTTTGAATTTCTTGTTACAGTGCAGCTTATGACGCCATTCTTGAAAGAAATGTTGCAATCAAGAAGCTGAGCCGGCCGTTTCAAAATCAGACTCATGCTAAACGGGCTTACCGAGAATTAGTTCTAATGAAATGCGTTAATCACAAAAATGTAAGTGAAACATTTGAGAAAATGTTGTAAGTATAGATGAAATCAAGATTTGTTCATGAGTATATAACTATCAAAACCTTTAAAATATTAGGTGTTTTAAATTGTTCTTCTGGCTTGAAACATTATTTAAAAGGGATACATATCTACAGTGTGATTTTTTTTTCTCAATTTTATTAAATTATATCAAAAGAAAAACAGTTGCTGAAATTTAGATTGTGTAATTTCCTTATAATTCAAAAGGATTTTAAAAGAGGTAGTTGTTTTAGAAGAGCTTGATTTAGGCTTGACCTCATCTTCTGCTTTTATTTTCTGGCAGGCTGACATTTCAGAAAACTGTAGCCTTAACACAGAGATGAAACTGTTCCATTTTACTTTGACAATGGTATTTTATTTAGTATTGGATATAAAATTGAAATAATTTCTCCCTACCCCACTCCCACTTTTTAAAGTGATGCTGATACTTGCTGGTCACTTTAAGGTGAAGATAGTGATTTTATGAAGCAGTTTAGCAAAAACTTCAGAAGATACTTAAATGAAATTAGGAAAGCATCCTAATTCTTTTTCCTAATGATTGTACAGACTTAAGCATCTAACTTTCATTAATTTTGAGAACTGTTACACTTTTTTAAAACTTTAAGCATACTTTTATGATTATTTCAATGGAATGATTTTTATAAGCTAAGGAAATAAACTATGAGTGAGTTATGCAAGGGACAGTTTTATGAAGTACTAAACCAGAAGCATCTGACTGGAGATGTTTCGTGGTATTTGTCTAGAGGAGTTTATAAAATACAGTAAGCTTCATGCTTTCTGATTGGAGATAATACACTTTACCACATTTTGAGAGCTAACTGCAAGCATCTGTGCACTGGAATTACTAGTCACTGACGGGAAAGGATGAGGCTCCTTATTTGGGGGAACTTACTACAGTGTTATTTTGAAGACACATAGTGAAATACCAAATATGATAAAGCATTAGAGGTTTGATTGTCATATCGTGGTGGATGGAAAATAAGTGCTGAGATTTCAGGGGAGAGAAGATTGCATGAGCTTTCATGAAATGGGAACACTTTGGGGAAGGGTGACCCTAGACTAATTCTTAAAAATAGGGTAAAAATTAGATTGTTAAAGGAAGAGGGTCTCCCAGAGAGGAAGAACAGTGTTTAAAAAGAGATACAGGTGATAGTCAGTGACAGTGAAGAAGTGTGTCACCATTCTTGTTCTAGATGGGAGCCAGCCATGTAGCTTGTCTGGGTTTTGCTAGTAGTCTCCTGCTCTCAGATGGAGCTGCTCATGGTCCTTGTAGCCTGTTTTGTGGCAATGATGGTGATGATATTGCCTTAGTTTTGCACTGGGGACGTGGTCAGTGACTCCCTATTTCCTGAGCCAGGTGACTCCAAAAATAGATAGTTCCATTGACTAAATGGAGGGCATGGAAAGCTTGTTTTACATATGTAACCCTCTGCTCGGGGTGGCGAGATCCACACAGGCAGTAGTAAGTAGTACCCTTGGCACCTAGAAGAGTGCTGAGTAGAGTAGATGCTCCACCCATATTTGTTCAGAGAATGAATGTAAAACTAAATACAGTTGATTGAACAAAGTGAGCATTAGGGATGCTGACCCCATGTGTAGTTGAGATCTACATATAACTTTCAACAACCCCAGACTTAACTATTAATAGCCTACTATTGACTGGAAACCTTACCAATAATATAAACAGTTGATCAATACATATTTTGTGTATCACATGTATCCCTTTTTTTAAAAACAACTTTACTTATTTTGAGAGAAAGCACGAGTTATGGAGGGGCATGAGAGAGAGAGAGAGAGAGAGAGAGAGAGAGATTGATAGAATCCTAAGCAAGCTCTGCGGTGTTAATGCAGAACTCGATGCAGGACTTGAACTCAGGAACCATGAGATCATGACCTGAGCTGAAACCAAGAGTTGGATGCTTAACTGACTGAGCCCCCCAGGCGCCCGTCTATGTATTGTATTCTTACAATAAAGCAAGCTAGAGAAAAAATGTTATTAAAATCATAATGAAAATTCTTACACAGTACTGTGCTGTATTTATTGAAAAAATCCATGTGTAAGTGAACCCACATAGTTTAAACCCATGTTGTTCAATGGTCAATTATGTATAAGGAAACCAGGAATTTTGGAATTTTTACACCCCTGATGAATGGATGTTTTTGTAATGCCTTGCCTTTTCAGCAGTTTCATGTTTTACATAGATTAATCTCATCATTGGTCTCATAAGCATGTTTTTTTCCCACCCATCTCTTCTTTATTTTATTTTATTGTGGTAAAGTACACATAACATAAAACTCACTATCTTAGCCATTTTAAGCATATAGTTCAGTGGTACTAAGTACATTAATATTGTTGTGCATTTCTTACTATTTTCATAGATGCTTTTGTTTGTCAACTTGGTCACATATCTCTGAACACACTCATATGTCACCTATCACACAGTACTTCATGACTGATTGAATCCTTTAAGAGGAACTGAGGCTTGTCATCTCCTCCTAACCGTAAACATTGTAGTCCTGTTTGGAAGTCAGGTCGCCATTTGGTTCACATTGTCTTAGCAGATTATTCTTTGTGTCACAGGTCTGCTAATAGGTTACATCTTTCTCATCTTTTACTTTCTTTTTTTCATAATAAAGATTTTATTTTTAAGTACTCACTACATCCAACATGGCACTTGAACTTTTATTAAAACCTTACAATCAAGAGTCGCATGTTCTTCGGACTGAGTCAGCTAGGTGCCCCCCATCTTTTACTTTCTTTTTACCATTTGCTTTTGGAGATTAAGTATAATACTTTCTGTTTCTCCCTAGATTTTACATATGAAATCTGGCTTCTCTTCCCAGACTGTTGGGGATAGCTTTTTCCTTTGTTCTGACTTTTCATTTGTTGTCTTCACTTCCCAGTTTTGCTCAGGATGTCTTCATAATAGCTGGATGAGTTTATTAGTGACCTTTGTTTATGTAGCGGAAATTGCTTGTGTAACTAAAAAGTTATCGATGTCTCCTGAATTCTTCATCTTGTTCACGTGGATATTATGATTGGAGACATTTTCACAATGCCTTTTCGAAATCTTCATAAACTTATTTGGTCACATTTCTGATCAGCTATTCTTTGTTGTCATTGTTGTTTTATTCACAGAACAAAGTACAGTTTCTCAGTGAATTTTTACCTGCTCCTAGTAAGTGTTACTTCTTTCACATACTTCTATAACCCCCACTTAATCAGTCCTTGACACTTTTGTTTGGCTGTCTAGTCTATGATTGATATAATTTCCTTTATTTTCCTTTTTTGGGGAAAAAAGACCACTTTCTGTCTTAATCTTTTATTTTATAACACCTTTATTGAGATACAGTTCACATAAATGTATAATTCATTTAATGTGTGTAATTCAGTGGTTATTAGTGTATTCATTGATGTATATGACTGTCTACAGGCAGTTCTAGAACATTGTCATCACCTCAGAAAGAATCTGTGTATTGTTTAGCTTTCATTTTCCTGTCTCCCATCCCCCTTAGCTCTAAGCAATTACTAATCTCTTATTTTTGTGTTTTTGTCATCTTTAACACTTCTTTTCTACTGTAGGATTTCTCAGATAAGAACAGTTTTACTATTGCTACAAGTCTGTAGATGTGTAGTTCATCTAATTGGTAGTCAGGAATTAATTCATTTAGAGCAGCTAGGTGCATTCTTATTATCACTTTCCCTACCTTGAACAAATTTGTTAGACCTTTTCTGATCTGAAAATTTTTTTTCTGAATTTATTCACTGAACAAATATTTGAATGCCTTTTATAAGCAAAGCTTTATGCTTAGATGAATGACATAGATTCTACCCTCATGAAGTTTGTCTAGAAAAATATTCCCATCCCTAAGTATATTTGTCAGTAAACATTTAAGAAATGTGTGTCAGGCCTACGGCCATACCACCCTGAACGCGCCCAGTCTCGTCTGATCTCAGAAGCTAAGCTGGGTCGGGCCTGGTTAGTACTTGGATGGGAGAAAGAGGATGAGATGTGAAGTAAGAAATGTTTGTCAGTCATCTCCCTGTGGTGCTAGGGCCGTAAAAGGGAATAATTCTTTCCAACAAGGATCCTGGTGTGATTGGGATGAGGCTGTCATGAAAATGAGTCTATACTACAGTGTGTTAAATGCCATAACAACATATAAGATTGTGGGAACAAAGTAAAGAGAATATTTAGTAATCTGCCAAGGACTAGAGGTTGTCAGACTCTACAAAAGACATCAATTTTGAAAGTAACAGAATTCAGCAGGTAAATATGACAAGTATTGGGAACACTATATTTAAAGGCATTCAGAGTTTTTAAATATATCGCTGTTTAAACTAACTTAGTATGGGTAAAGTATCTGCTTTAATAGAGAGCTTAGCAGGAGACAAAGTGGGTTGATATTCTGTCATGGAAGGCTTTGAATGTTCTTACTGCAAGGGAGTTTGGGAAATTTTTTTTGCTGGTATTAAGTTTTTGAAGAGGTGAGTAATATCAGGTCTTTCTTTTACCATATTATAGGCAGAAAAATGGTAGTTGGATTTGTAGAAAACCATTGTTAGGGAACCTAACGTCAGAAGTAATTACAGTACGGACAGTCTAGATGAGATGTTAGAATCCTTTACCGATATAGTAGCTCAGGGAATTGGAAAGAAGTGGTTGAAGCTCAGACTAACAGTGGAATGGAATAGTATTCTTTTTAACATTTATTATGGTGAAAATACTGAAAAAGGAGTCAAAAATTACTCTGAACTGCCTTTGTAAAAGAGAAGGCACTCTGGAAAAGTAAAGGGTTTGGATAGGAATGCTAATGAGTTCAATTTTATATTCTTCGTGAGACTTTCATGTGAAGTGGCAATGTGTATTTGAAACTTCTAAACTAAGCAGGGACTTTTAATGTATATTTGGAAACTATCCAACATAGACATGTTTAGAGAAAAAGATATATTGCCCAGGGAAAGGGTACAGATAGAGAAAAGAAATGGATTAAAGGTAGAATGGTGGGAAAGAGGGCATGTCTGTGGATGAACCAGAGAATAAACTGGGAATGAGGAAAACTGGGAAAGTTCAGTATTATGAAAAACTGAGGGCATTAGGGGTAGGGCTGAGATTATATACAGATACTAAATTAGGTAAGAGTTGATGGAAGGTCTTTAACATTTGCTCATAAATTGGGGTGCCTGGGTGGTTCAGTTGGTTAAGCATTGACTTGGGGCTCAGGTCATGATCTTGCAGTTCCTGAGTTCGAGCCCTGCATTGGGCTTTGTGCTGACAGCTCAGAGCCTGGAGCCTACTTCATATTCTGTGTCTCCCTCTCTCTGCTCTTCGTCCACTCATGCCCTGTCTCTGTCTCTCAAAAATTAATAAATATTAAAAACAATTTTAAAAATTTGCTATAAATTATGTAGAGGATTATATAATATAGGTCCTTATAAGTGAGTATTCATAAATGGAATGGATATGTGGAGCTCTTCTGTTGGTACATTTCTTTTAAAGACTTTTAAGAGCATTTTTAGGTTCATGGCAAAAATTGAGAGGAAGGTACAGAGATCTCCCATGTACTCCCTTCCCCCACACATGTGTAGCCTCCCTCATTATTCATTTCCCCCACCAGACTGGTACATTCATTATAATCATGAACCTACAGTGATAGAGTCCATAGGTTACATTAGGGTTCTCTTTTGGTATTGTACACTCCGTGGATTTGGACAAATGTGTAATGATATAATATCTACCATTATAGTATCATGCAGACTATTTTCACCCCCCTAAAGATCCTATGTCGTCTGGTTCCCTCTCTACCCCTAATCTCTGGCCATAAAGTTTTATTAAGTAAAATAAGAGATGACTTGGGCTTAGAACATAAGGTTTTAATATTTTTACACCAATGGTAGATTTTTTTTAAACACATGTATTTGCAGTTCCTAAATGAAAGTATTACTAAGCAGCAGCGGTGTCTAATTTTTCTGTCTCTCTGCTTTTCCCACAGATAATTGGCCTTTTGAATGTTTTCACACCACAGAAATCCCTAGAAGAATTTCAAGATGTGTAAGTGTGATAATTAAGATTTTTTACATTCGTTCATTATTCTTAGATTGTTGCTGTACACTCTAGCTGTGATCTTTTCTTACCCATGAAGTTACATAGTCATGGAGCTCATGGATGCAAATCTTTGCCAAGTGATTCAGATGGAACTAGATCATGAAAGAATGTCCTACCTTCTCTATCAGATGCTGTGTGGAATCAAGCACCTTCACTCTGCTGGAATTATTCATCGGGTTAGTAGAAAAAAATTATCATCATGTTCTTTTTTTAATTACTGAGGTGACATTCACGTAACATAAAATTAGCCATATTTTAAAGGGTTCAATTCATTGATATTTAGTACATTCACAACATTGTACAACCACCCATTGTAAAATTTCAAAGTATTTTCATTGCCCCAAAAGAAAACGTGATACCTGTTAACAGTCAGTTTCTCTCTCTCTCTCTTTCTCCCTCTTTCCCTCTCTCTGTTTCTCTGTCTCTCTCTGTCTCTCTGTCTCTCTGTCTATCTGCCTCTCTACCTGCCTTCCTCTCTCTCTCTTTCTTTTTCTCTCTCTCTCTCCTTCTCTTTCTCCTCAACCTCTAACCTCATACCAATCTGCTTTCTTTGTCTATGGATTTATCTCTTTTGGTACTTCATATTAAATGGAATCATAATATGTGATCTTTGGTGTCGTCTTTACTGTAGCATAATGTTGTCAATCTCATTCATGTTGTAGCATGTATCAATAGTTTGTTCCTTTTTATGACTGAATAATATTGCAGTGTATGCATTTATTACATTTTATTTATCCTTTCATCCATTGATAGACATTTGGGTTATTTTTACCTTAGCTTTTGTGGATAGTGCTGCTGTGAACATTCATGTACAAGTATTTGTCTGAGTTCTGTTTTCAATTACTTTGGGTATCTTCCTAGGATTGGATCATACGGTAATTGTTTTTTTAACTTTTAGAAGAACTGCCACACTGTTTCCAATAGTGACCATACCATTTTACATTCCCAGCAGCAGTGTGTGAAGGTTCTGATTTGTCCAAATCTTTGCCAGTACTTAATTGACTCTTATTCTAACCAATCTAGTGAGTACAGAGTGATATCTCCATGTGATTTGCATTTCCCTAATGACTAAAGATGTTGAATGTTTTCATATGCTTGTTGGTCATGTGTATATCATCTTGGGAGAAACGTCTATTCAAGTCCTTTGCCCTTTTTTTGATTGAGTTATCTTTTCATTGTTGAGTTATAGAAGTTCTTCATATATTCTGGATCCTAAATACTAGATCCTTATCATATATGTGATTTGTAAATATCTTCTCCCATTTTGTTTATTTTCACTTTCTTGATATTCTTTGATGTACAGAAGTTTTTTAATTTTCATGAAATTCAAGTATCAGAATTATGTGGAATTGCTGTAAAGACAGAGACCAATGGAATAGAATTAAGAGTCCAGAAATAAAACACATATCTATTGCCAACAGATTTTCAACAAAGGTGCAAAAGGCCAATTGGGAAACAGTAATTCTCTTTAAGAAATGGTGCTGGGACACTGGATTTCCACAGCAAAATAATGAATTTGGACCTTATCTCACATCAGACACAGAAATTAACTCAAAATGGGTCAGTAACCTGAACATAAGGAGCAAAAACTATGAAACTCTTAGAAGACAATACAAAGATTAAGCTAAACTTTAATGATTTGACAATGAATTCTTAAAGATGATACCAAAAGCACAATCAACCAAAGAAAAAACTAGCTTTGTAGTAAGTTTTGAAATGGGGAAGTATGAGTCTTTTTTAATATTGTTTTGACTATTCAGTGTCCTTTGTGATTCCATCTGAATTTGGTTATCAGCTTTTCCATTTTGGCAGAAAAGTCATTGGAATTTTATTTATTTATTTTTTAAGGTTTGTTTATTTTTGAGAAGGGAGGTGGGCAGAGAGAGAGAATCCCAGGCAGGCTCCGTACTGACAGTGCAGGGGCTCAAACTCATGAACCATAAGATCATGACCTGAGCTTGATTGAAGTCAGACACTTAACTAATTGAGCCACCCAGGTGCCCCAAGCCATTAAAATTTTAATAAAGATTTCATTCATTGGGGGCCCTTGGGTGGCTCAATCAGTCACGTTTCCAACTCTTGCTTTTGGCTCAGCTCTTGATCCCAGGGTTGTGGGATTGAGCCCCACAAAGTGCTCTGTGTTGACAGCAGGGAGCCTGCTTGGGATTTTCTCTCTCCCTCTTTCTGCCCCTCCCCTGCTTGCTTGTGTGCATGCACACATTCTCTCTTTCTCAAAATAAAGAAAAATAAGCTTAAAAAAAAGATTTCATTCATTGAATCTGTAGATTGCTTGGGTAGTTTTGCCATCTTAACTATATTTAGTATTTCAATTCATGGACACTGAATGTGTCTTTCCATTTATTTAGGTTGTATTAGTCTGCTTGGGCCCCCTTAACAAAAAGTACCACGGACTCAGCAGCTTAAACAGCAGCTATGAAATTGCCCTCTGAGCTCTGCTTTTTCTGTATTCCCTAAAATTTGTATGTTGTATTTTCATTTTCATTCATCTCAAAGTATTTTCTGATTTTCCTTTTGAATTATTCTTTGCCCCATTGGTTGTTTGAGAGTCTGCTGTTTAATTTCCACAAATTTATGAATTTTCCAGATTTCCTTTTCCTTGATTTCTGGCTTCATTCCATTGTGGTCAGAGAAGATACATTGTATGCTTTCAGTCTTTTAAAATTTATTGAGACTAGTTCTGTCACCTGACATGTAGTCAGTTCTGGAGACTATTCCACGTGCACTGTTTTGGAGGAAGTATTCCGTAGATGTCTGTTACATCTAGTTGCTTTATAGTATTGTTCACATTCTTTATTTCCTCGTTGATCGTCTGCATAGTTGTTTGTCCATTAATGAAAGTAGGTATAGACACCTTCAACTTTTATTGTGTAACTCTCTGTTTCTCCCTTCAGTCATATTCATTTGTGCCTATGTTTTGGAGCTTTGTTGTTTATAATTGCTATATCTTCTTGAGGGATTGATGTTTTTATTAATATTTATTGTCCTCTATTGCCCCTTGTAACAGTTTTTGTTTTTAAGTTTTATTTTTATTTAAGTAATCTCTACACCCAACACCCAACATGGGGCTCAAACTCCCAACTCTGAAGTCAGGAGTTGCATGCTTTTCCTATTGAGCCAGCCAGGCACCGCCTCCCGCCCCTCCTTGTAACAATTTTTACTAATAGTCTATTTTGTCGGATACTAGGTTAGCTGTTCCACCTCTTTTTTGGCTTCTATTGGCTTGAAATATCTTTTTCCATTCTTTCACTTTGTTTGTGCCTTTGAATCTAAAGTGAATCTCTAATAGGATCATGTTTCTTTTTTATCTCTTCTGCTCTTCTCTGGGTATTACTGGGAGAGTTTAATCTATCTACATGCAATGCAATTAATTGATAAGGAAGAATTTACTTCTGCCACCATGCTGTTTGTTTTCTATATGTTGTATCTCTTTGTTTCTCAATCCCTCCATTGCTTTTTTGCTTTTTTTTGTGTTTAATTGCTTTTTTGGTAGTGTGTCATTTGATTATTTGCTAATTTCCTTTTCTGTGTCGTTTTCAGTCATTTTCTTAAAGGTTACCATTAAGATTGCAAAATTAGTCTCTTCAATTGATAACAAAATCTATTGTGAATTATTACGACCTTAATAGTATACAAAAACTCTGCTCCTATATACAGTCTGTTCTTCTCCCATTATGTTAGAGTTGTCACAAATTACATATTTATGTGCCGTGTGCCCAATAAGATAGATATGTAATTATTGTTCAATACATTTGTCTTTTAAATCATATTGGGAAAAAAATAGGAGTTAGAAAGCCAAAACACAGTAATACTGACCTTTGTATTTATCTATGTAATAATTTTTACCAGTCTTATTTCTTCTTACAGCTTCAATTTTTTTAGTGTCCTTTTTTTCCTACCTGAAGGACTCCCTTTAGCATTTCTTATAGGGCAGGTGTAACTAGCAACAAACTCCCATAGCTGTATCAAAGTGTCTTAATTTTCTTCTTTACTTTCGAAGGACAGTTTTGCTAGATAATGGAATTTTTGTTTGGGTGTTTTTTCATTTAGCAGTTTGAAAGTGTCTTCCCACTGCCTTTTGGCACTTGTAATTGCTTTTGAGAAATCAATTGTTAATACCATTGAGGATCTCTTATAAGTGACAAGTTGCTTCTTCTTGATTCTTAAGATTCTCATTTTGTCTTTGGCTTTGAACAGTTTGATTATAATATGTCTCAGTGAAGATCTCTTTGCTTTTATCCTTGGTGTTCATTGAGCAGCTTGGATGTATAGATTTATGTCTTTCATTAAATTTGGACGTTTTTACTCATTCTTTCAAATATTTTTTCTGCCCCTTTTTCTTTTCCCTCTTATTTGAGACTTACGTGTATGTTGTATTCTTGAATGTGTGCCATGTCTTGTTTTCTTCAACTTCTGTGTTTTGTCATAGGCAAAATAGGTTATTCAGTTGCCTTGCAGTTTTGTTTTGTTTTGAGAAATGCCTCCTGTCTATCCCAAAACTAGAGTCCCACGCTGAGAATGTTGGCTGCTTTCTTCAAGACCCTCCCGTCGAGCCAGGAAGATGGGTAGGACAAGGACTAGTGAAAACACCACACCTCTTTCCTATTGTTTTTAAGTTGCCTTTTTCTCAATTCTAGGTTTACTTGGTTGATGTGAACATTTGACTGTTTTCCAGATTTCTGAAAAAGTATCTTGAACCATTTTGCTCTGCTCTTTGGTGTTTCTGTGGAGCAGTCTACTCTTCCATTTCTGCTGACATATTTTGGGGGTGTTGTACTTCACTGGTATATGGAGTAGTATAATCTTAGTTTTGCTCTGAAATGAGGCAGTATATAAATATCCTGCTATCATTATCAGTTATATAAAACTGAGTATTCATCAGAATTGTGTTTCTCAGATGTTCAGAAATATTTCATACTTTTGTAATCTGTTTTTAATTGCATTATTGACATGTAATTCACATACCATACAATTTGTAAAGTATATAATTGTTTACTATATTCGAAGATTGCACAAGCATCACTACAATCTAATTTTAGAACGTTTTCACCGCACTTAAAGAAATCCTGTACCTGTTAGCCTTCCATTCCTGTTATTCTCTGTTCCCTTTACCCCCAGCCCCACACAACTACTAACCTACTTTCTGTCTCCATATATATGCCTGTTCTCGACATCTCATGTAAGTGGAATTATATATAATATGTGTTCTGTGTCTGACTTCTTTTCCCTAGCATAATGTTCTCAAGATTCATCCCTCTGTGTATTATGTGTCAGTACTTCATTCCTTGTATTGCCAAATAATAGTTTGCTTTATAGATATATACCTATACCACATTTTGTTTATCCATTCATCACTTGAGGGACATTTGGGTTGTTAACCATATTTTTGGTTATGAGCAATGCTGACGTGAACAGATGTGTGCCAAGTTTTTATGTGGACATGTGATTTTGTATTTTAGTTTTAATTCTAGCTTATTCTTAGAAAAGTATAGCATTTAATTTGAGAGAAATTTCTTGAAAAGTATTTAATTCATTGGAATTCTATCTTTCCTCTGACCTACCTTGTGGCAAATAATAGAACTAAAAATAAAAACAGATTTGTGCTCAGATTAACTATTTTAAGACCATTATGTATGTGAGACATTTAGCTTATCCTTAATTATTCTGACTGAATTGTTTTGTATATTGCATATGCAACTGCTGTAATACTATGTCTGATGCCATCTTTAAGCCGCATAGGCGATCTCTCTTTAAATGGGAAGGTGTATTATCTTCCTCATCCCATATTCATATTCTGTGAGAGGCACATGAGTTAAACTTCTGGGTTTGTTGTTGTTGTTGTTGTTGTTGTTGTTGTTGTTTTGCTTGTTTCTTTTGCTCTGTGGACCAGGACAGTGATCTGCCACCATGGAAGTGAATTTGATTTTAGTAAAGTAAAATCTCCCATACAAAAAATTTTCAGATTAATGAGGGTAACGTGGGTAAAACAGAAATCACAGACCACATGTTAGAAGGTAGGAAACAAAAGAAATAGCAAGAAACATAAAAAGGAAACAGTAAATTACAGAAGACCAATATATAACATAATGGGTAAAGGGGATTAACCCCTTAATGAACATAGTTCAGATTTTGACCCACAAAACCGCCACCACCAGCTGTGTGTTTCTGTAATGCAGACAGTTGTAGCTAGCTTCCAAAGGCTGAAAGCAGAGTCATTGGCAAAGATGTACTGGGAAAATGAAACATGAAAACAAGAATAACTCTATAGTCAGGTAAATTGAATATCGTAGAGCCAGCGAGAAAGCGTTTCTCAGTGACTTTGTAAGGATAAAAGGTGTAATACACTTAATTAGGCTAGTAACTGTCAAGAACTTTATACATGAAGTGGAGTTACAATACACAGAGTTAAAACTGTGGAAAATAGAAAAATTACATAAACACAATAGTATTGGGATACTTTTAAAAATTTTTTTGTTTAATGTTTGTTTATTTTTGAAAGAATAAGGGAGCAAGAGCAGGGGAGGGGCAGAAAGAGAGGGAGACACAGAATCCGAAGCAAGCTTCAGGCTCCGAGCCATCACAGACACAGACACAGACACAGAGCCCGATGTGGGACTGGAACCCACAAACTGCAAGATCATGACCTGAGCTGAAACTGGATTCTTAACTGACTGAGCCACCCAGGTCTGCCAGTATTAGGATATTTTAACATACTCCCTTAGTGTGAATAGATAACGTGGTAAAAATAAGTACAACTGTAAAACATTTACATAATAAATTTGGGCTAATAGACATACTAGGATATGTTACCTATGAAAAATATGCCTTTATCTTAGGTCAGGCTATCTGGGAAACCGTCTCTAGGACAGATACACATGTAAGAAGTCTGTTGGGGAGCCCCTTCAGGATCAACAGCTTTAAGGGAGTAAAGGAAGTAAAACTGGACAGAGGGAGAAAGGGATTTGGATGCAATCACGCCAGAGGCTTCAGCTGTTGACTTAAGTGGACTTTTGCTCTGGGGAGCAGCAGGACACTGGAAAAAGTGGCTCTCTGTGGCTGAAGGCAGTTCCTGGAGAGAATTGCTGCAAACTCAGCACCCAACGCTAGCAGCAGCTAGAAGAATGAGTGCTTCAGTCCTGAACCAGAGATCAGAACAGGCACCACGGGACCCACTGTAGGACATCTCTGGTGCCACTTGTTCCACTTCCTCCGTACAGTACATTCTGGAGACTGTTCCTCAGGTCTGTTCCTTGAGTAAGTTTTAAGAAGTTTAATGGGATAAACTACAGCACCATCTCCTGTAGCTGGTCCTGAGGCCACAAGTGGTGCTCATCTACTACTAATTTTAAATACATGTCACCCCTGGGTGCCTGGGTGGCTCAGTCGGTTAGGCATCTGACTTCAGCTCAGGTCATGATCTCATCGTTCGTGGGTTTGAGCCCCGTGTCAGGCTCTATGCTGACAGCTGGAGCCTGAAGCCTGCTTCAGATTCTGTGTCTCCCTCTCTGTCAGCCCCTCCCATGCTTGTGCTCTGTCTCTCTCAAAAAGAAATAAACATTAAAAAAAAAATTAGATACCTTTCACCCCATCCTAATACCTTTGCTGATCTAAAATCACTTACTTGGTAAAATAATCTGAATTTTCATCCCTTAGGGTTTCAGTACAAGTCAGGGCAGGGAGTGGGGTTCCACATAGTCAGAGATCCAAGCTCCACCATCTACATAGTTGCTAGTCATTGTGTTTGATGAAGAGAAAGCTAGGTGGTATGTACTGGCTCTTCTGTGCTTTGGCCTGGAAGTGACACATATCACTTCTGCTCTGAGCCCATTGGGAGAACTAGTCATGAGGCCCTGCTTAATTATAAGGGACAGAGAAATGTGGAGAGGCAGGCTTCAAAATGATGGTGAACATTAGTTTCTGCCATATTCTCCCTTTCAGAGTATCAAACATTTCTTTGCCCCCTTTATTCTACACACAGTACACTCACCCCCTGCATAGGGGAGGTAATTCAAAGTCCTAGTCTATCAAGATATTTATTTTACAAGTGACACATGGTAATCTCTACTTCAGATCCAGACATTGCTCCTTTTAGTCCAAAAACTAAAATGGAGGTAAAATGACCAGATTATCTGGTCACTCCTGTTTGCTCCCCCTACCGCCATTCCCTAGATAACGTTGGTCACACGAGGCCAGAGTAACCACAGTAAACAATTGCATTTGGGAAATGGAAAAATTCAGACATTGGTTATTTGTAATTTGGAATTCTGTTGGGCAGGCATTGTGAGTGTCACTTCCCTTGGGGATGAGAAATAATCCTTGGTTAGTTCTGCACGGAACACTCTGTCCACAGTTCTCTGCTATGTGAAGAGTCCTTCTTTTCTACTGTCCTTTTAAATATATCTGAAGTCTGTATTTGGAAATGTGTTCTGGGCACCTGGGTGGCTCAGTCAGTTGAGTGTCTGACTCTTGATTTCAGCTCAGGTTATGGACTCACCATTCGTGGGTTCAGGCCCCACATTGGGCTCCTCACTGACATCACAGAGCCTACTTGGGATTCTCTCTCTTTCCCTCCTTCCCCCACTTGCGTGCTGTCTTTTTGTGTCAGAATAAATAAGTAAATAAACTTTAAAAAAAAAAATGTGTTCTCCTTGGGGGCTGCTCAGCTTTGTCAGCTTACTATCTGTAAAAAATTGAGGGGCCCAAGTGTCATTTTAAGGCAGCCCTTCTCAAACTGGACATTGTTGATGTTATAGATGAAGAATTTTTTCATTTGAGGAGCTGTCCTGTGCCTTCTAGAATGTTTAGCAGCATTCCTGGCCTCTACCCACTAGATCCCACCAGTATTTCCCAGTTATGACAACCAAAAATTTCTCTGGACATTGCCAAATATCCCTTGAGGGCAAAACTGCCCAGAATTGAGAGCTACTGTTTTAAAGCTAGAAGAGTCACAGGCTAATGGAGGTGTTTTGTTTTTTTTTTTTAAGTTTATTTATTTAATTTTGAGAGAGAAAGAAGGGCAAAGAGAAAGAAGGATAGAGAGAGAATCCCAAGCAGGTTCTATTCTGTCAGTGTGGAGCCTGACATGGGGCTTGAACCCATAAAACGTGAGATCATGGCCTGGGCTAAAGTTGGATGCTTAACTGACTGAGCCACCCAGGTGCCTCTGGAGAATTTTGATAATATAACTCTTTCAGAAACTTAGGAGGCTTCTAGTTTTTAATTACAGTTCTTTTCACAGCACAGTTGTTAGTCACTGGCTCTATGTTCTTGGGTTTAATGTTTACTATTAAGCTTTCAGGCTTCTGTTGACAAGTCTGAAGCATTTTCAACAACTTTTTGAAAGATTTTACAGGTCTTTTGCCCTCCAGGTTTTCAGAATTATTTTGTGGAAATGATGCATAAAAAATCCAAGGTATTGATGGCTTAAAACAATATTTGTTGCTTGCTCAGGGGTCTGCAGATTGGTTTTGTGACACTGCTTCAGATTCTGGGTTTGTTCCACATTCAGGTTTCAGTATCCCGGTTGAAAGAGTGCTTCCCTGGGGCACATTCCTTCCTCCTGGGAGAAAGATAAAGGAGCAAGAGCCAAGCTAAATCAAGCATATTTAAAACTTATTTTCTGGGCACCTGGGTGGCTCAGTCAGTTAAGCATCTGACTCTTGATGTTGGTTCAGGTCATGGTCTCACGTTCTTGAGTTCGAGCCCCGCATCAGGCTCTGTGCCTGCAGTGTGGTGCCTGCTTGTGATTCTCTCTTTTTCCCTCTCTCTGACCTGTGCTTGCTCTTTCTCTCTCTTAAAATAAATAAATAAACTTTTTTGAAAAAAGTTTTTTTTAAAAATATAAAACTTCTTTTCAGATTTGTTATACATCATATTCCCTCACATTCCATTGCCTTAAACACGTAATCTGACTTCAGCTCATTAGTAAGGTGGAGGAATATGGATGGTCTCTTACTTACGGGGCCTCAGTCTAATTTTTCCACTTTACAGTGGTGTAAAAAGTATGGTGTGAAGCCGTACTTTGAATGTGACCCTTTTGCAGGTTAGCGATCATGTGGTCCAGCCTCCTCTCGTGATGCTGCAGCTCCCCAGTCAGCCACACAGTCACAGGTCAACAGCTGCTACACGTGCCAAGCATTCTGCACCCATACGTTCCTTCTGATTTTCACTTTCAGTACACTAGGCAATAAATTACATGAACTGTCCGACCCAATATTATAAAATGGGCTTTGCATTAGGTGATTTCCCCAACCATAGGCTAATGTTAAGTGTTCTGAGCATAATGTTAAGGTTGTGTAAGCTCTGATGTTCAGTAGGTTAGATGTATTAAATGCATTTTCAACTTAAGATATTTTCAACTTAGGAGGTTTTATTGGGACATATTCCATTGTGAAGTCAAGGAAAGTCCATACACTGGGTTGGGAGGGGGAGAGATTTACTGGACAGTCTGCCGTTTTAGAGTCTCTCTCACAGCTATTTAGCTCTGCCACACACAAAAGCAGCTGTATGCACGCAGTAGGTAGTTGAATGAGGAGGACTGTGTTCTAATAAAACTTTCTTCACAAAAACAGGCCTTAATTTGTTAACCCTTGTTCTAGAGCTTCAGCTTCAGTATGCAAGTGCTGTGTCTTCCAAGTTACTGCAAGTGACAGGATCATGAAATGTATTGCTATTGTATAATCAGGATCACCTATTAGTTTCCCTGCTGCCTGCTGCTCAGACTGCTAAGCTAAGATTCTGTGTCTGTAAGAGTAACACCCCACTTCTGGCACTAATTTCAGTGTTAAAATAGACTAGTGTGAAAGACAAACATTGTGTGTTTTCTTTAGTCTTATACTACTGCTGTACTACTCTGACACCAAATGTGTGGTAGTTTTTCCCACACCAAGCAATTCTCAGATTTTCTGGACATCAACTGGGTATCCTGTAATTTAACTCAATCCTGATACTGGCTACCTGGAGATAGCATCAGATCCTACAGGTTAAGGGATCAGTCCCAGAAGTACCCACTGTTCAGATGCCAGTCACAAACCCAGGTTGTTACCTGTGCTTCTGAACTACTGCTGTAATTCATAGGTTTACAAAACCCCCTGCTCGGGTTCAATTAATTTGCTAGAGTGGCTCATAGAACTGAGAAAAATATTTTACTTACTAGATTACCAGTTTATTACAAAGGGCATTGACTCAGAAACAGCCAAAGGGAGAGATGTAGTGGGCAAGATATATGGGAAGGAGAACAGAGCTTCCATAGTTTCTCACCATTCTCCCGGCGCCTCCACATGTTCACCAGCCTGCACGTTCTCCTGACTAGTCCTTTTTGGGTTTTTTATGGGTTTTTTTTTTTTAATGTTTTTGTTTTCTCATTACATGACACGATTGATTAAATCATTAGCCTTTGATGATTGAATTCAGTCTTTAGCTACTTTTTTCTCCCCAGTGGTTCAAGTGGGAAGTGCTGAGAGTTCTAACCCTCTAATCATTTTGTTGTTTTCCCTGGNCCCCCATCTTTGGGATTTTCCAAAAGTCATGTCACTAACAAAAACTGGTTTGGTTGAATGGGACTTCTTAGGAATAGCAAAAGGCACTCCTTTCACTTTTATTGCTCTTTTAGGTAATGCACAGGTTTTAGGAGCTCTGGGACAAAGACCAAATATTTACTCCTCATTTTAAATCACAGTGTTACAGCTAGGCTATGCTACGGTAACAAACCCTGAATTCTCAGTAGCCTAACACAACTAAGGTTTGTGTCCCATACTGCATGTCCAGTGCAGGTCATGGTGGGGTAAAGACTCTGTCTTACATAGGTGGTCAGCACCCTCCCTTGAAAGAGGGTCCACTCTCTGGAACGATGCTAATCACCAGAAGAGACGAAGAGACCACCAGGGTGGTGTGCGCTGGCCCTTCTGTTCTTTGCTCCCACTCACAGCCAGTTGCCTAGAACTAATCATGGGTAGGCCTTGTCTGTGAGGAGGCTGAAAAATACTATGGAGAAGCTGGATTATTAGATTAGTTCTACTTCCTCTGCCACAGATTTATGCAAGTTTCGTTCTTCTCATGTTAGTGGTGTTACATCTGTGGCAAGCTGTAAATTGATATAAGGTTGAATTTCAGGTTACATTCTTTGAAGCATTTTATTGACTTATCTTGACAAAAAAAATATTTCTAAAAAAATTGTATTTTGCTCTTAATCTTTCCAAAATAAAGTATTTAATTAAGGTTGGCATCTTATCTGTAGGCTAGAATGCAGTAGTGTAAAGAGCCATTAATCATTAACCATCACAATAGACACTGAAGTAGTTTCAAAGTTTGCAATATGTAATTCTTGAACAGGCTGAATTTGCTGAGATAATGTATTTTGTAAATAGCACAACACTGTATTTGTAGAATAGCAATAATGAAAACTTTCATTTTATATTTCATTAAGCCTGTTGATATCTATTTTCAATTTGATAAAGCCCTTGGATTACATATCTTCTAAACCCATTCGTGACCACTGATCAAAATACGCTAAGGACAGCATACATGATTTTCTGGATATAGATGTTACAAAAGTGTAAACACTGTTTTACAGGACAGCTTTTTTTCTTTTGTATTAATCATTGGTATTCAATATTATATACACGTCTGTACCAGTAATGGTATGTGTTTGTGGTGTGGATATATTGTGTTTGCTTTCTTTGGTTTCTTGGTTCATAATAAGATTCATCAGAGCTAACAGGCAAAGTGTGTTGACTTGAAAGTCATGAGTGTTTATGCTACTGCCTTCCTTTTAATGATCACAGCATAGAATTCCTTAAGGTTGGGGTCAAGTAGAAAATTCTTAACAAAGACCTTATTTAGTAATATCAACAGCTAGTATTTTATGGATTAGTGGCACCATGACAATGGTGTCCTATTTCTATGGGCATAATAATTTTATGAACATATTTGTGTGATTTAAAGTGGGAAGCCAGTGATGGAAAGACTGATAATGATCATTTCATTATGAGCGCCTGGGTGGCTCAGTTGGTTGAGCATTCACTTTCAGCTCAGATCATGATCTTAGGGTTCGTGAGTTCAATCCCTGAGTCGGGGCTCTGTGCTGATAGTGCGGAGCCTGGAGCCTGCTTCAGATTCTGTGTCTCCCTCTCTGTCTCTGCACCTCCCCCCCAAAAAAAATTTTTTTTTAAACTTTTTAAAAAGATTATTTTAGTCCTTTAGAAATGAAAATCTGCCAATTTGGTTTCTTTTTTTAATTTAAGTTTATTTATTTATTTTGAAAGAAAGGGCAAGCAGGGTAGAGGTAGAGACAGAGAGAATCCCAAGCAGTCTCCATACTATAGGCACAGAGCCCAGTGCGGGACTCAAACCCACAAACTGCAAGATCATGACCTGAGCCAGAACCAAGAGTTGGACACTTAACTGACTGAGCACCCTGAAAATCTGCCAATGTAAAAGGCTTTGGATTGTCATAGAATGGCCCTTGGTTGATTTATAACATCTATATAAAGCTTATTATTACTTTAAAATGAGATTTTTAAAAATCTGGTAATTTAGTATACAAGTGAGTATAAATGCTAACTTAACAATTCTTTTACTATAACAGTTCTTATGTGAGCTTTGAAATGCTTTTCAAATTGCTTGTATTGCACTTGATTGAAAATTTCTAGCTAATCATAATTTCCATTGCTAATTTCTTTAATAACTATGTATTCATAAATGAAAAATGCCATCAAGCTAATTTCTCAAAATTACCTGTTACAGGGACACTGAGCAGCGATATGGATTATAATGAGAAATTATAACAATTATCATGAGTTTACAGCTGATCTAATAATTTGTGAACTCTAAAATTTTGTATATATATCACAGCAGTCATTTTTTATTTTTGTATTTTGAAGGACTTAAAGCCCAGTAATATAGTGGTAAAATCAGACTGCACTTTGAAGATTCTTGACTTTGGACTGGCCAGGACTGCAGGAACTAGTTTTATGATGACACCTTACGTAGTGACTCGCTACTACAGAGCACCTGAGGTCATCCTAGGGATGGGCTACAAGGAAAACGGTCAGCAAACACTATTTACTTGAAATATTGTTACTTGCTTTTGTTTATCAGATTTCTTATGTAAATATTTAAGTTGAAGTGCATAGAGTTAAATGTATCACTGAGGTGTTTATCAAGAGTTTTGAAAGGAACTATAAATTTTGTCATAAATGTTTGGAAAAACTTGGGTCCTCTGTTTATTTAAATAAACAGTTAACAGTCAACACTACAGTTAGGTAGTTTGTTGCTATGGCCTGTGAAACAATATATGCTATTTATTTGCCTGTAACTTAAAAATGAGCATTTCTTTTTTTATTTATTTTTATGTTTATTCTTAGAGAGAGAGAGAGAGAGCAAGAGTGAGGGAGGGGCAGAGAGAGAGGGAGACACAGAATCCAAAGCAGGCTCCAGGTTCCAGGCTCCGAACTGTCAGCGCAGGGCCTGACACAGGGCTTGAACTCACAGACTGTGAGATTATGATCTGAGCCAAAGTGGGATGCTTAACTGAGCCACCCAGATGCCCTGAAAATGAGCATTTCTAACAGGGACTCAAGAAGTATGTGGTAGACTGAGTTTGTTTTTAGTAATCCTACTTTGCATTGGTGATACTTGAACATATTTCCAATCCCATGAAACTAAGGTTATAGTGCTTAGTGTAAACTTTAAGAGCTACATTAAGGCCATTCTGCAAAGCTGATGGATAATTAATTAAGGTGGTCTTTTGGACAAAACAGTGTTTCATCAAAGCTTTGTATCCTATCTTAAAGAAATAGCATTATTGTATATGGGCATATTCAATTATATATTTGAACATTAGAATCAAGGTTGAAAATTATCAGGCATGTAGTTCATGCATTTTTAGAAATTTTATACATTTATGTACATATATGGAGTTTAAGTTTTAATGACTCAGATATTTAGGAGATGAATAAATCTGCACAGGATTATTGTTAACTTGTTATAACTTTTAAAATATAATTTCATCCAAAATATTCCCTAGAAAAGGACCTAGGTGTTTTTTCTAGCAAGAAATCTAGAACAGCAAGCAGTTTACTTTGAATCAGGAAACTGTTAATTTTCAAATTTCTTTTTTATAACAGACAATATTGAACTGAGGATTTTAGCTTAATTTCCTTTGCCTTTCTGTGTTAATTAAAAACAAACACTTTAAACATTTACAGTTATTCTTTCCTTAAATAACCATGCTGTTCTATTTTCTTACTCTCTACCTAAAATTGTTGTGTGCTGTGAATTGGATTTAATATTAGACCCTTTGAAAGTTGATACTTAGAGTGATCAGCCTGAAGATTGCTTTTACATTTGCTGTAAAACTATCGGTTGTCATAGATACTGTGTCACTCAGTGGCCTATACATGTGATTTTGGGACATAGCTCCCAATCCAGAAATTACCACCAAGAGAAACTGTCCTATAAAGAATTGACCTGCTTTCCTGTCTTAGATAGGAATGGTGTAGATCACTTTATTGCCCTTTTTTTGCCTCAGGAAATGGAGGTAAATGTAATGCTTAATCACATTAAGCAGCAGGGACTTCCTTCTTAAGTGACACCCACCACCATTTGTTTTAATAACTTTGTTTTGTCTTTTGTTACAAGCTACCATAAAGCTTTTTGGAAACTGTGATATAATGGAATATATTTAAACTGCCTAATAGACTAAGCAGTTTGACCTTTTATAGCTAGCTTGTGTTTGAATCAAGCTAACCATGTTATGAGAGACTTCACTAGCCCAGACAATATCTTCTCATGCTTGTAGCTTTTGAAGATTGTTCAAAAATATGTTTTTCTTGGGGCGCCTGGGTGGCTTAGTTGGTTAAGCGTCCGACTTTCCGACTTTCGCTTAGGTCATGATCTCGCGGTTTGTGGGTTCGGGCCCCGCGTCGGGCTCTGTGCTGACTGCCGGCTCGGAGCCTGGAGCCTTTTCAGTCTGTGACTTCCTCTCTCTCTGGCCCTCCCCTGCTCACGCTGTCTCTCTCTCCTAGAAATAAGTAAAACATTTAAAAAATATATATATATATATGTTTTTCTTAAGGTTACCTATATAAATTGTGTCCTGGACATTTAACTAAAGTTTGCCATTCTCTAAATATCTATAGGAAAGAGTTATTGTAGATTTTTTCCAAAAAATGAAAACCCTGGAAAAAAATTGCTCTTTGAACTGATGTATATTACCTTTAAAATTCTATTCTTGAAAGTTGAATCATTAAGGATTCATATGTATTTATTTTTATTTCTGTTTTTGAGAGAGAGTGTGTGTGCGCCCATGCACACAGGTGTGGGACAGAGAGAGGGAGACAGGGAGTGTGTAAGCTTGGAGCCCAAGGCGGGGCTTAATCCCTTGATCCCAGGATCCCACGAACTGCAGGATCATGACCTGCACCCAAATCAAGAGTCGGATGCTCAACCGACTGAGCCACCCAGGCACCCCAAAATTCATATGTATTTTAATATGAAATTTTATTTTTTATTTAAAAAAATTTTTTTTACATTTTTTATTTATTTTTGAGAGACAGAGTGAAACAGAGTGTGAGCAGGGGAGGGGCAGAGAGAGGAGACAAAGAATTTGAAACAGGCCTCAGGCTCTGAGCTAGCTGTCAGCACAGAGCTTGACGCGGGGCTCGAACCCACGAACCGTGAGATCATTACCTGAGCCGAAGTCGGATGCTCATCGGATTGAGCCACTCAGGCGTCCCTTAATATGAAATTTTAGAGAAACTTTAGTTTTACAGGATTTCCAAAATTTATTCCCAACTTTGTTCCTGAGATTCTTTAATGAGCTGGCAGTTTCTTTATGAGTATTAGAAAGTAATAGACTTGAATTTCCTAAGTCCACCAGCATGGGCACCTCTCCCTAACACTTTTGCTTTTTCTTTGCACTCTCAAAAAGGGCCTGGAAACTTGAAAAACAAATGCAGATTTCTAAGTCTTTTTTTTTAAATTGCTCATTCTGCCCCCTCTTCTGTTAAACTGCAGCCACCTACTCTCCTTTCTATTTTAATTGAAGTGGAATTGACATACAATATTATATTAGTTTCAAGTGTACAACATAGTGATGCAGTGTTTATATACATTATGAAGTTATTACCACAGTAAATTTAATTACGTACTCTCCTGTTTTTACCAAATTTTCGAACCAAAGATATAAAATGTCAGGGTGTATTAGTGAAACAGGTGGAGATTGCCCTTTCTGTGTCTAGCAAATTCTTTTCAGCATTGATTAGAGCTCCCATTAAAAGTTGATAAGGGTCAGTAAGTCAGTGAGGAGACTCTGTAGGTAATAAATCTGTGGGAACTTTCATACTGTCCCCAGCTAAAACTAACATATCAAAGCAGTTTGGTTTTATGGGTTTAAAAAACTTTAGGTGGGAAAAAAAAAAAAGTTTAAGTTTTCTTTATTGATTATTTGCTCAGTCTGTAAGCAGTTATTCCTTTTGGGATAGTAGGGTAAATGTAGCATGACATTGCCAAGAAAACAAATTACTTCTGATTCAGAATAAACATAGGATTTTTTAAATACATTTATCCAGTTTGAAATCCAGTTTGAAAATTTCTGAAGAGCTTTGGATTAACTTTTTACCTGTAACTGTTCATAGAAACATTCTTTCTGTTAAATATTTTAATATACTAGATTATTTCTGCTCATGCTTTTTTTCTTTTATTTGACTTAAAGAGAGAGTATAATGCACAGTTGAGACTCAAAATAGAATCAAAATTTTATTTAAATATTGCCACCTCGTGTTAATTTTCAGCCTAATATTTGTAAAGTTTGTGTTTTGTTCTGCTTCCTATTTTATAAACAAATTTTTAGAGACAAAAATGTATAGGTGTCTTAATTATGTGATTTCTGTGCATAGCTCTCACTTTAAAATTAGATATGTAGTTAAAAGGCTATACTTCACATTTGCTTTTGTGAATCAAAGCCTTTTGAAAAATATTTTGTGTTTTAAATTATTCCATTAGCTAAAATTAAAATCACTCTTTTCTTTTTGTGATGTTTTGCAGTTTTTATATAATGCAGTCATATTATGCTTCTTTGATTTTAATGACCTTTTGCTTTGCTTTTCCTTCTTTTGTGCTGCAAACATATAGTGGATTTATGGTCTGTGGGGTGCATTATGGGAGAAATGGTTTGCCACAAAATCCTCTTTCCAGGAAGGGACTGTATCCTTGTGCTGCTGCAGCAGTTTAATTAGTTAGGTGATGAACTTCCTTTTGTTCTCTAATGAAAACAAACACGGTACATTCATATATATGGGTTTCTTAAACACATGTAAAGTTTGTGGCTGTTATAGTTCAAAACTTGTTGAGAAAAGAAGCTGAAATATTTGTAGGCTGCATCTGGCAGTAGGACATACAGTCTCTGCTGGTAGTTAGAGCACATTCACTGTCACTCATTTTTATTTTATACTGCTTTCTATGATTTTAAAGTATACATGGTGTATGTGATTTTTTTTTAATGTTCAAATATTTTTTTTATTTTAACCAAAATCTTTATGTTAATGTCATTGCATTTTGTTTTCAGTTGACATTTGGTCAGTTGGGTGCATCATGGGAGAAATGATCAAAGGTGGTGTTTTGTTCCCAGGTACAGATCGTATCCTTATCTTTGGCCTAAAATGTAGTTGCTAAAGGTCAAATGTATAATAGCACGTGAGCTTAGTCAGGTATAACATATTTGTCTCTCCCTAATAATAAAATATTGTTAAATTACTCCTTCAAAATACCACCTGTTATTTGACATAGACTTTCCTTTCCCTCACTTACTGTTTTGTATGTTAATTCTGACAACTGCTCAAGTTAATTATCCACAATTACTTGATGCCTTTGAGTTGATTTATTTAACCTAAATGAGAAATCATGGCTTGCATTAAAATTTCTAATACTTGTACACTTGAGTAAATCTAGAAGTACCTTAGGACTTAATAGAATTTTAGAATTGTCTGTTGCTTCTGTTCATCCTTTTGTTTTTTTACCCCCAACCACCTCCTTTCGTTACTGTTCTGTGTGTTTTGTGTCTTTTGGTTGTTGTCTCATTACTCCACATAACATACTGATTTTTTTCATCAGAGAATTTCAGCAGTAATAGTTTTATATGGTGATGAGTTCATTCTTTTTGTTCATCTGACCACTTTTAGTATTCATATTAACAGTGATCTGTTACGTGTTTTTCAGCTAGTTACACTTAGAGTTGTTATAGGAGGCAGAGTGGAAAAAGCCATACTCACTGGGTTGTAGTAAGAAAAGTTGAGGTAGTATGCAGAGAAGACTTGGAGGATAAAGACTAGGAAGAAGAAGGCCAGAGAATCCTAACCTCACAGCTTCCCAAAACAGACTCATTTTCTTAAGTTTCAGAGCTTTAAAAACATTTTAATTAATGTAAGCTGAACAGAGTGGCAAAAGAAAACACCACTTTTGTTAGACCCCTCATTTTTATTGTTACAGGTTATTTTCTGTTAGTGTAGAAAACTAAAAAAAAGTAGGACAGATTATAAGAAATATTTCTTATCCTCCACAAAATGCATTCACAGTTTCTAATAAGCTGCGGGAAAAGACCAGATTTTGTATTCTAGAATTGTGCACAGTTTAAATTCAGAGTCCCTGTTAGTAGTAATTGTCATTATTCCTTGAGTCACCTATCATTTGTATATAGTTTGTAGGTTTAAGCTTCCATTGTTATGGTAAAATTAGACTTAGACACACACACGCGCGCGCGCGCGCACACACACACACACACACAAAATAAGGTTAACAAAGCTTGTTTATTGATCCTGTCTGTCTGTCTGCAGTCATTGCCTTTTACAAGGTGGCTATAAGACAGAAGATGTATAACTGCCACATTCTTTCTTAGGGTTTTTTAAATGCCATTTTCTTGTCATTTTAATATAGATATGACTAATGTGTTGAACATTAGATACAGAGTATTTTTCTTAGCTACTTGATACTAGATATTGATCAGTGGAATAAAGTAATTGAGCAGCTTGGAACACCATGCCCTGAATTCATGAAGAAACTACAGCCAACAGTAAGGACTTATGTTGAAAACAGACCTAAATATGCTGGATATAGCTTTGAGAAACTCTTCCCCGATGTACTTTTCCCAGCTGACTCGGAACACAACAAACTTAAAGGTACTTTTTATAAATATATGTAATCACATTTTGAGTGTGTGTGTGTGTGTGTGTGTGTGTGTGTGTTTATGTTCTTATGGGATATAACCCAGCGTTCTCTCTGGGTAATGGAACAAAGTAAAAGATTTTAGTTAATTTTTCGTGTAAATTTATTTTTTTAACCGTATGTATGACCTGATTTTATAGTAAAATCTATTCTTTTAAAACATATACTTTTTGATAAATGATAATATTAAGTTTCTGAAGTTTATGATAAAATAAAAACTTTTATGAGATCCATGTACATTAACATCGTTATTTTTACAGCCAGTCAGGCAAGGGATTTGTTATCCAAAATGCTGGTAATTGATGCATCTAAAAGGATCTCTGTAGATGAAGCCCTCCAGCATCCTTATATCAATGTCTGGTATGATCCTTCCGAAGCAGAAGCTGTAAGTTCTTTTCTTAATGTTTGCAGAATATATTGACTTGAAGTTAGGTTTGGAGGAAACTTTAATTTTAAATAAAAATATAGACAAATGGTGATCGTGGTTTTCTCTTTTTGCATGAATGTATCATAAGTTAGCATACCCAAGCACCCCTGACACAAAATAAAGCTACATCCCATTGTTTCTTGCCTTTTTGCCTTGGTACGTGATGAACTAAAGTGTTGAACACTTTGGGGAAACATTCTAAGTGCAGAACAAATGACTGTGTCTAAAGTGTAGCACAGTTCTGTGATATAAATAAAATGTGACAATTTCAAAAACTAGAAGAAGACAGTTAAACATCTTTTTTTTGTCATGAAAGTGTTGTCTAAAACTAGTCTCTCTACATAAGAGAAGGTCGTTGATGACTGATCAGTGTTGGTCTGATGATGTATTTTTGAAAGCTTCTATCTCATATTTCAAATAATGATAAAGAATTTATGTACTCCCTGTAAACTGACTCAATTCTTATTGCCTTGTGTTTTTCAGCCACCACCAAAGATACCTGACAAGCAGTTAGATGAAAGGGAACATACAATAGAAGAGTGGAAAGGTAACATTCACCAAATTCTTAGAGATGAAGCTGAAAGAGCTTCTGGGTCTTTATGTTGATGTATTCATATTAGGAAAATTAAAGATATTTCTGTTATTCATATCTGATATTTGGTAATAGGATTATTGTTTGTATAGAGGTAGAAAGCAAGCCTCCTTCCATCCCTGACTTAATCGGCGTCTCTCATATTTCCTACCCCAGAGACACATTAGTGCTTTCTGGAATTTTTCTGTTCTTCCATAGTGTACAGATATACAAACCTCTGTTTGGTGTCTCCTCTTTTCCTCTTCTAGCCTGTTTTAGTCACAAATGGTTGTATACTGTCCACATTTACTCTGTTGATATAATCATTTATCTTTGAGATTATTCTGTCTTGTTCCACATATCGGGCTCATTTGGCTTAAAAGCTGTTAGTGTTCTGCTATACGACTGTGTCACAATTTCTGTATTTAACTCTCACTTGAAGAGCTTTGTGTCCAGGCTGTTGTTACAGACAACTCTGCAGTGTTGTGCACATGTGAGAATGTGCCTGTAAGAAAAATCCTTTAAGGAGATTTGCCAGGCCAAAGGACATTCCCAAATTACTTTCCAGAGAAATTCTAGCAGTTTACACTTCCTTCAGCCTTGTGTAGGAATGTCTGTTTTACCCCCGCCTTCACCAATCGAGTTAATTTTTAATCTTTGCAACTCTAATATGGTAATTCTACTTTGTGTATGTGGGTAAATATTAATAATGCATTGACTGTCACAGAAATGTTAGAATATTTCTTTCTTTAAAATGTTAAAATATTCCCTGGAACACTGGGGCCAGAAAATTTTTAGATCCTGTTTACTTCTAACATTTGCATTGTTGTCATTTAGTAATTTGATGACTTTTATAGCTGTATGACTTTGGGCAAGTCACTTGGTCCCTTCTTTACCTTACCTTAAAATGGAGACAGAGGACATCTTATTAAGAGCTAAGTACCAAAATAGTTGCAGGGCTAAAGGTAGTGGGGAGATACAAACCTAAACAAGGGATCCATCTATAAATCTGTTGGGAAGAATGACTTTGATTCTTTCTTCTTAGGAATAACCAGAGATTAGTCTTCCCAGTTGACTTTTGGGAAACACACAGCTAGACTCTTTACAGCCCACCAGAGTGATAGAATTGAGTAGAATCTAGTATATCTATATGTGTAATAAGTAATGTACATGGATATAATTGTGGACCAAAGTGTGTATTAAAATATCTGATATTTTTATATATCATTATATTTAGAATAGGCATTTATGTATTTCTTGTAATCTTAATAGGCCACCAATTGTAAAACACACCGCTGTATACCACTAAGACAGAAAACAATGCCACGTGCACCGCACCATTGATTGTAAGATGCATCCCATTTCAGAGATAATAAACTGATAAAAGTGTATCTTAAAATACACTTTTTAACATAGTGTGAAACATAGTCCAGTTGACCCTTCCAGCAGTGTAGGGGTTAGGGTGCTGATTCCTACGCAGTTGAAAATTCACATAAAACTTTTGACTCCCCCCAAAACAACTGCTAATAACCTGCTTTTTCCTGGAAGCTTTACCAATAACATGGTTGGTTAGCATATATTTTAATGTTATATGCATTATATACTGTATTCTTACAATAAAGTAAGCTAGAGAAAAAATGTCATTAAAATCATAAAATTTACAGTACCTGACTTATATTTGTTGAAACAATCCACGTATAAGTGGACCCATGCATTTCAAGAGTCAGCTAGATTTTTGTTTATGTGTAAACACATATCTGAGATTTATTCTGTATCTTTTTCTTCTAGTCTAAGTGTAGCTTGGTAATTACCCACAAAATGCTTTTTCTTTTTTTTCCTTTCCTTTTTTTCTTTCTTTTTTTTTTTTTTTTTTTTTTTTTTTTTTTTTAGTGTTTAGGCAACGGAGTGTCAGAAAGCGGGGGTGGGAAAGAAAGAATCCCAAGCAGGTTCCATGCCCAGTGCAGAGCCCAACATGGACATGATCTCCCAGTAAGGAGGTCCCATGATCCTGTGTGAGATCATGACATGAGCCAGTCAAGTTGAATACTTAACTGACTGAGCTACCCAGGTACCCCACAAACTGCCTTTTTTAAGATCTGCTTGGGGCACCTGGCTCAGCCGGTTGAATGTCTGACTTCGGCTCAGGTCATGATCTTGCGGTTCGTGGGTTCGAGCCCCGCATCAGGCTCTGTGCTGACAGCTACCTCAGAGCCTAGAGCCTGTCTTCGGATTCTGTGTCTCCCTCTCTGGCCCTCCCCTGATCATGGTGTCTCTCTCTCTCTCTCTCAAAAATAAATAATACATTAAAAATTTTATTTAAAAAGATCTACTAAAGAGTTTTAGCATTATAACAGAAAGAAAACTCTGTTGACAGGGCCATTAACTTACAGGTTGTGTTGCCTACTTAGTACTCTTCATTAGCTTTGGTTCTTCTCCCCTTTTTGTTTTCTGAAGAAAAGCATCTTCCATTCTTTCCTCTATCCAGACTTCCTACTTTTCTCCTTCCAAGCCCAAAAATATTATTGTAGCAGGGAAACTTAGGTGTCTCTAGCACTTGTTCATTCCAACATATCCACTCAATATACCTTATCATCAGCGATTCCTTGGCAGTTTAATTTAAGGAATTTAGACTCCTTGAAATTCTGGGCAACATTCTCTACTTGTACATTTTTCTCAGAAGAGGGCTTGTTGCGCTTACACAGTTCTCAAAGGATGCCATGACCTAAAGATGGTGATGCATAATGGTGATTGTAGCATCGACCGGAAGGCTCTTCTGAAGTAGAGGAGTTGCTTTTCTTTTCTTTCTTTTTTTTTTTTTTTTAATAAAAATGTATTTATCCATTCTGGTTAAAGAGGCTTCCATACAGTTTTGTATTTAAGTCTTTGAACAGATACCTGGATAAGCACCTACAGTATACTAGGGTACTTTGCCATAGCTCAGGAAATAAACGTGAATAAGATAAATGTGATTTAAGCTCTGACTGAGACAGAACTGAGCATATGTAGTATGGTATGTAGAATGACATGGTATAGTACAGAGTTCTGGTGGAGTAAAAAAGATAAGGCTTCAAACCCCAGCTCAATCCTTAATCCAACTTTAGGAACATTAGTTATACCAGAGATTTTTATTCTTTCAGTATAGTCCTGGTTCAGCATCAGAGGATTGTTACTAACACCTTTGAATCTTAGACTGGCACTTAGGGACAATTCACCATTGAAAGGACACTATTAGAAGTACTTAATATGTGTAAAAATGTTTTACTTAAAATAGATATCTGTGAGATTGGCTCTCAGACTTTGAAACTTTTTTTTTTTTTTTTTTTTTTTTTTCNAGAGAACCAAGAATGGAGTTATACGGGGGCAGCCCTCTCCTTTAGGTTGGTTACTATATAAGCTTGGTTAAGGTTATAAGGTTAAGGTTACTTCTTGTGTTGTAATCTTCAGTTACCTGAATCACACAGTGTTTTCCTTACTAATCACTGTTATTATGAAAAGTGTAAGTATAGGGAGTACAGTTTGGGTGTTTTAATTTGAAAGCATTCGTAGGTACACTGTTGTCCCAGTACACCATGCTAATATATTGGTAACTGACTTCATAAAATACACATCTTTGTCTATAATACTGACATTCCATTGAAGAACAGAAATTTAAAACCTTTTTTTATTGGCATTGTTCTCTTTAAAGAAGAAATTTTTCATAATTCAGTATGCTTACCAGGATTTTAATAGTCTTTACTTTGGATAAATAAACTAAGTCTTCATTGCAAAATTTGGTACATCTTTCTCGTTAAGTTGCCATCTTTCTCATTTTGGTATTTTTGATTTGTTGAACTAAGGCAGTAACATTAAAACTGCCATTAGGAAGTGGTCCATCTCTAAAAAGAAAACTGGTTTGCAGGAGTTAAACATTTTCCTTCATCATGAACAAGGTATCTTCTATTTAATTTTAGCACTTATAAAAGCATAAAGCACTGAGAGAAAAAGTTAAATGACAGGGAACATGTATATATATTCAGTACAAACTACATGACAGGCACTGGTGGTTTATGTACTTGATATCATTCAACCCCTAAGACCTCACTGAAGGGAGTACTATGCACATTTTACAGATGAGGAAACTAAAGCCCAGAAGAATTAAATGAACATAAAATTACAAATATATTATGTAGAAAAGCTAATACTTACAGCCATGTTCATCAGTAACTTCAAATGGCACGGTTTTTCTGGCATCCCATATGGTCTTTAGCTGGCAGCAGAGACTTTTGGCTAGAGAAGTCAGAACAGCTGTATGAAAGAGGTGAAATTTGAATTGAACCTTGAAGGCTGAGTAGTGTTTTAATAGATAGGTCTGAATTTGAGTAAGACTATGCCATTTTAACCATTCCTCTAACACTCTTCTACAGTCTAAAAAAATGTATATTATATGGGTAAGATTTTTAACTATAGTTTCAGATGCCAATTTTGTTGTACTGTAAACATATATCTGTTTAATATCTGTGACTTTCTGTAGCATTTTCAGTTATATTTGTGAGTTTTTGAAATTTTTTATTTTTTAAATCCTTGATCAGTAATACAGTCTTCCAAATTATAATATAGATCCTGTTGAAAATATAAATTGATTTTGACACCTTTTACCTACAATTTAATTGTAACAAAAGCCATATTATAAGTGCTTTAATAACTGAGTTAATTAGCTTTGTATTGAGGTACAGTAGTAGTGTAACTAAATTTAGTTCATGATGGAGCTTTGAGTGGGATTTGAAAAGTCCATTACGTGGGAGACTTTTTTATTTCAGAACGCTATCCTGGTGAGTGGCACGTCCTGTCAAATGTTTGAGTAAACTTGATTTCGTGAGATAGGGCCATTGTATCTGTTCTTAACTACTGAAAGAAACTGGATCTTAAAAAATATTTGACTATGGTTATAAAATAAGTCAGTGGTAAGGACAGGATTGCAGGTTTCTAGACATTTTCTGGATTCTCAGTTTTAGCTTACGGAGAAGAGTGTTACTCAACCTGTTAAAAATATCTAATTCTTGATTATATGGAGAAAGAGAAGAAAATCTTTGACAGATTAAAATATCAGATAGTTACAGTATCATTTCAACTTGATTTTTGAAAATGAAATATATTAGTTTTTCGACATTCCTTTGGTTTGGCTAAGTTTGCATGCCTTTGAGGGTACAGAATCTCACCATAGAGGGAAATGACCCAACTACCTAAAATTAAAGATTTTCCCTATTATTGCCAATTCAGATATTTGAGAATTTACTGGATTGCTTTAAAGTTAAAAAAAAAACAACAAAAAACACCCAAGTACTTTTCTTAGGTATTTGATTTTCAGATTAAAAAATTAATTCTTCAGGGGTGCCTGGGTTAATCAGTTGGTTAGTCGTCCTGCTTCGGCTCAGGTCACGATTTCGTGGTTCATGAGTTTGAGCCCTACATTGGACTCTGTGCTGACAGCTCAGAGCCCGGAGCCTGCTTTGGGTTCTGTGTCCTCCCTCTCTTTCTGCCCTTCCCCTGCTTGTGCTCTGTCTGTCTCTCAAAAATAAATAAACATTAAAAAATTTTTTTAAAAACCTTAAGTTATCTAATGCAATTAAAATTAATTTTGGAGGCGCCTCGCTGGCTCAGTCAGTAGAACATACGATTCTTGATCTTGGGGTTATAAATTTAAGCCCCATATTGGTGTAGAGATTACTTAAAAACATTTTTTTTAATTAAAAAATAAAAGTTAATTTTATCAGATTAAGAAGTTTGGATAAAATGAAATTTGGATTCAAAATAGAGGCATAAAATTTATATTTGGTGGAATCCTTTTATGATTTGAATATCTCAGTACAAGTCTTTGAAGATAGCCTGTGGTATTCTATACTAATCAGTCAGAACAGGTGCATTCTATAGTGTCTCATGGATGGAACTTAAAATATAGTGTCTTCAGTTTGCTCTGGCTAGGAACCTAATGGATTTAGAAAGGTTATTACATTTCTCCTTTCCTCTCTTCTGTCAGGCCTGAAGTATACGCAGTTTCTTTTTTTAAATTCATTTACCTCCTGTCACCTCCCCTGTCCCTGGTGGTTCCATTCTTTTCTGTCTCCCAGTACCGCCCCCCTCCCCAGCCCAGCACCCTAAAGATTTGCCTACTCCCACTCCCTGGCTATTTCCTTGTTGGAGTTGAAGACAAGCCCTCAGAGGACCTTTTGTATCTAAAGTGTGTTACTGTTCATCATTAGAATAGTAGGATAATTTCAAACACTGCCTACTGGGTTCTGGAGGAGTGGTTTTCAGCCGCTTTGTTTTAGCATCCTTTGAGTGCCTGAAACTCAGCCCTAGAAATTCTTATGCTCAATGTGGAAACCACTGCTTTTATTCCATAAATGACTTCTTAAGAACTTTTGTATAACTTGCTCTATTTAATAGGCCTCAAATTTGGAATGATCCTTATTTAGTAATCCCATAGTTCAGAAGTACTTACTTAGTTCGTTAACATATTTCCCACCCCCAGTGACATTCCTTCCCCTTTCCCAACCCAACAAACCCCCTGAAAGGATTTCTGTATTGGTTCTCTATTGTTACTTTTTAAAATTCAGGAAGTACTTGTTACATATACTTTCAGTAAAGGAAACAATCTTCCCCTACTTTATCTGTTTAATAAATCCATGTTAGCATTTATGAAGTATTTATTAGACTATAATAAGAAGAACTTGAGTTTGCCCAAATAGGGTACTTGAGTGACCCCGGCAAGTCATATAACCTAAACTGGGAGAGCTGAACTAAGGACCCTTCCATTTAAAATGATTGTAGTCTTCGTCTTGGCTTTTTCTTTAAAACAAGATGTGCCAGAATACTGTTTATAGAATTTACAGTGAGAAGATAACATTAAGTCCTTTTTATTAGGGCAGTAGTTTTTACCTTTTGAGTTATATACTTCTTTGAGATCCTCTGTCCAAAAAATGCAGTACCGACAGTGTTGCATGTATTATCACACACACAACTTTGAAACCTTTTAAAGCCAAGAGGAAAAACAAATTTATTGATTACTAGGAGTAGCCAGTACAGTGCAGGTAGCTCAATGTGCAATTCTGTCTGCAACTGATTTGCTGTTTTGTTTCTCATAGCACAGGTGCAGCAGTGATCAATGGCTCTCAGCATCCATCGTCATCATCGTCTGTCAATGATGTGTCTTCAATGTCAACAGATCCGACTTTGGCCTCAGATACAGACAGCAGTCTAGAAGCATCAGCTGGACCTCTGGGCTGTTGTAGATGACTACTTGGGCCTTGGCAGGGGGGTGGGGGGATGGGGAGTCGTTTAGTCATTGATAGAGCTACTTTGAAAACAATTCAGTGGTCTTATTTTTGAGTGATTTTTCAAAAATGTAGAATTCATTTTGTAGTAAAGTAGTTTATTTTTTTTAATTTCAAGTGATGTAATTTAAAACTTAAGTTGTGTTTTAAAACAGCAACAAAACTGTATTGTATTTTTGCTGTAATTAACTGTATAATGTAAACCTAATTATTTTATCATGGTTTAAAATTTTTGCATATTTGCTTTATCTTATGCTGCTGATTTTTTTTTTTTACTGAATTTGTAAGATTTTGTTTATCAAAGCAACTATTATGTGGTGACTTGCCTATATCATGAATTATTTAAGATTTTTATAGGTTTTTTTAATTAGAATTTTATTTCAGATGTTTTGTTCATGATGCTATCCTTCAGGGTTATGTGCTTATCAATGAAATAACCCCAGAGGAGTGAGGGAAAATAACCTGTAGCCAGTTATATTCAGGAATAACTACTGTAAATGATGAACGTGTTAAAAAACCTCCAATATTTGCTACTTGCCAATCTTAATTTAATTACAACAATTGGTAGGTAATCCTACATCCTACATTGTTTTTTAGCAACAGCCCCGTCATCTAAATGACAGAGTAACTCAGAGCATGTCTTTGAAGATGCTGGGCGTCTACCGCCACCCAACATAACAGAAGTAAAAAGAATATGGTATTTTCTGCAAATTTGTGGCATGCTCAAAGATTATGATCACATAAAGTCAAGAGGATACTTCATGAATAATACATTTCAATGCAAATAAACAGATGGTTCACTTCTACTAGCTATGAGCCTGTTTTGTATACACTGAGTTAATCTACTCAGGCTGTAGGTCCCAGCAGTGGTCTAGAGTCTGGTCTTTCCCTTTCCTGCAGCCTCAGGCCCTTGGACCTTGGACCTTTCTGGTTTCCTATCATGGTATCAGTCAGTTGAGCACCAGTTCTCAAGGCGTTTCTGGCCATTTGATTCTACCTGTAGCATAATCATAGTTATACTAGCTGTCAGGAGGTTCTGAAGCCTACTTCAGTTTCTGTAGGTGATGTATCAAATGAGCAATATACCGTTCATCTGAAAATAGTAGCACACAGCCATATATAGGATGTCATTTTCTAAGGACTGTTTCTTCACATTGAGCAGAGCAGGCATAAATGGTGGTTATTTAGTCTGAGTCTTTGTTTTTTATACCTGATTTTCAATAAAACATACAATGTGGGTGTTGAGTAGGGTAAGAATGGTGCTGCTCCTGACAAGTGTATGTTAACTGTTTACATTTTCTATCTGCAGAATTATTTCTCCACAACTGAAGTTTTCTTAAGTAAATGTCATTGAAGTCTCATTTTCTCTGAAATACATCATCTGTACTGCCCCAGGCACCTCTTGTTATTTTTGGAACAAGATGGATTTTATGTAATGAACTGGGAAATGCATACTTAAATAAGTGACAAGGTTCTAGGCAGGAAGCGCATGGGAATTACTGACCAATAAGAGCAAGAACTGGTGCATCTCAACATGCAGTGTCTGAAAGTTCGCTTGGCGTGTTATTCGCATATTTAGTGCAAAGTTCCTTTCGAGTTACGTATTTTAGGTTATTGTTAATGTGCAATATTTAGGATTAAAATACATTAGCCTTTTTAATATGCTTTGAAATAGCAAGTTTGTTTTTCAGGTCATGACATCTAGCCTCTTGAAGTTGTCAGCCTTTTTATCAGCCCCATTTCTACTCCTACAACATGGTGCATTAATTTTATTAAGCAAACTAGAGTTTTGAGACTGTAACACCTCTTGAGTTGAGAAACAGGATTGGACTTGTGATTTTAGCAGAAATTTGAGCATGAGTGTGTTCTTAGTTTATATTAGTTTGGCAGTTAATTAGCTTTTTTTCCCCTAGGATAGATTATTTCACTGTTGCACTTTAACAACTGACATGCTTTCAGAAGTTTCCCCTATTTTATGTTTGATTGCTAAGAAGCCATTGCTGTTGATGCCGATTTTGATTAAGCAAGGAGAACCAGATGTTCTTACTGTATCATCTGTTGTAAATGCCAGCTCCCCCTTGCCAACCAGCATGTTTCAGTTGATACAGAGAAAAGGAATTCTTATTTGTTAATGTAGACTAAAATACTTACCAAATTAGATCCTGAAAACAAAGTCTGTTAAATGTTGCATGCCCTAGGTTTTTAAAATGCAATATCTAATTACAGTTTTCCCTTGTCTCTTGAATCTGTGAAGTTAAAGAAGTACTGATTCTTCTTATTTTACAACTTTTTTGAACCTTTAAGACTTCTCAGACACTTGTGTGTGTTCTTTGAAAGAAATCACAAATAAGATTTCTGTCAAGCAGTACTTCCATAAAAGCCACCTTGCTTCTCTTACAGCTTTGTTTTTTCAACTTCACATATTTAATATACCCATCATCTTACTGTCAAGAAATTACTTTGACTAAGAGTTATCGTTCAAATTTATTTTATTATTCACCTTTATAGGAAGGAGACACTAATGTTTTTCTACATCGTTCTTCCTGATTTACTACTACGCTGTTACTCTCTGACGTATCCTGACCATTTGTAAAATGGTTGTGTTGTTGGGATTGCTTAAGTATAATATACGTAAAGAGAGCATCTCAACTCTTTCATGCTGTTTGCCGAACAGTTCTCACTTTGTCACACACCCTTGGGTGCTGGTGTCCCTGGTATGCACTCTTCCAGATTGGTCGAGGCACAGTGCTTCACACCAGAGAGATGCCAGCTTCTTACATGAGGAGGCTTCCAAACAACCCCCTTCATAGTACAGAGAAGCTTGATGGTATGCCAAGCAGCAGACTTTTCCTGTAAGCCTTTTCGTTATTCTGTTCCTTGTTAACCCTGCTGTTTTGTCTAAAAAGATGAAGGTGAAGAGGACGTAAGTGTCTCATAGTGAAATCAGAAGAGGGCAAGTGGAGCTGTTTCAGGGTTACAGATAAGACTTGGTTTACGCCACCGGCCAGTATGTGCTACATATATGAAGACTTAACTACTCAGTGTTGCCTAGGCACAAGCCTGCACAACATTTTGAGGTAAAGACATAGTCTATTTTCAAAGATACCGTTGTAGTTTGTTTGTGAGTGTTGTTCATTAGTCCCACCGTAGCTGTAGAGTGAATGCATGCAGCCCCGTGACCCCAGTAAACTTCTCTTACCAGTAGGAAACCCGAACACCACTGTCCTGTCGTTAGCAGCCCTCTGAAATGTTGCCTCCGTATCCTTCACATGTTAGCGTACATTGTGTTTTCTACGATCTCTCTTAGGTTTTTTCCTGAATCTGAGGAAACTACTTTTTCCTTAATAGCAAGAAAGATGAAGAGGTAAAGGGCATTGAAGCAGAAATGTATAGTTTGGGGTACGATTAGAAAACTCGCAAGGAAAACAGAAATCCTAATTAATTTCAAACTAACTGCTCTTAGTTAAGTGCTCTTAAGGAGAGTCTAGTAAGAGTCACAATTTCTGGCCATTTCTAGTTTAGATTCTCTTCGTTACTGAGACTTTTGAGAAATCTGTGGATTAGTTTTGCACAATGTTCTATTCTCACAATAATTTACAAATTAAACTAGGTTTTTATTGAACTACCTCACACTAATTTTCTATGCTTTCCCAAGTAAGCTATTGCCCTTACTGTAAGCTCTTTACTGAGTGTGAATTATAAATGTGTGTTAAATACTTTATAGCCAATGTTGACACAGTACCAGTAAGTATGTAAAATATATACCTTGCATCAGTAAGAGAGACTCACGTGTAAAATCTTTCACTGTATATCTTGGAAAATTGTGTTAGATGTGTTCGTTGGACATTATTACTGTCTGTTTTTATAAGTAGAAACCTGCTCGTGATATCAGTCCATTCTTTACATTTTACAAAAAGGAATAAATCTTAGTAAATTTTACGAAGAAATAAATTACTTTTGTAGGCCCGATATTTGGTATATTTTTGAGAAGCTCTTAATCTTTTAGCTGAATGATGAAGTTAAACTGAACTAGCTGTCTACCTGGACTGTGACATCTATTTTCTCATTACAGTTTATCCTGTTTAACAGGTTTAAAACCTGAAAACCTACATATGATAATTGACATTTGCTTTCTCTCCCTATATGATGCCATTCCTTCTTCATTCCTTTTCCTTCCCTGTGTTCCATTCCCTCTCCTCTCCTCTAGACAAAACAAAATGGGGCACTTTGTAGGGAATGCTGAGATAATTATTGTGGTTTTTAATCATTCATGCCCTAGTCATTAAACATGCACCACTGGAATGTAAACATTGTTACCTAGTATGTTAATTGGTTATAATATTTTAAATAAAAAAGAAAAAAGTGGTATGAAAAATATGAAATTAAGAGTTTCTTCATTGAAAACAAAATATAAACTTGTACTAAAAAGTTTTTTTGGGCAATTTTACGATTTCCTGTGGATTGGTATTAAAGGGGTAGTAGTACTAGGGCAGCTTTCTTAGATTTGGATTTATACAGATTGTGAAGAGCCTAAAATACCACTCTGCTTTTCTGGTTTATCTAGTGTTGCTTTTTCTTGCGTTTGAAATCTCTGGAGAATTTTATGTAAAAGGAATTTTCTTCAGTGCCCTTAACCTAGTTTTTGGTGACCACGTAAGAGAGCTGCCATCATGGCCACTTGGCAAAAATAAGCTTAATTTTAAAAGGATCTATTTCAAAACAAACTGGGGATTTCAGCTTTGAGTGTGTTTCCAACTTTGCCATACTCATATTCTCTTTGCCTATGCTGGGCAGACTGCTAGGTGGGTATCAGGGTCACTCACTACATACGTCCAGCCTCTGTATGTGGTCACTCCTCTATCTTGCTCAACTCTTCCTCCAAAAAACCATCTTCTCCACACTGTCCCCATTCACGCGCACTCAAACTTCCCTCCTCTGAGGAAGGGACAGGATGGGGTAGGTCTTTACCTGGTCGCTGCTGCTCCATCACCCGAGGGTGTCGCTGGCCTGCTGCATGCACTCTGCTTTGTCACAGTCATTGGAGAGACTGGGTGGCAAAAGCAGACATCAAAGTTTCGAGTCCATTTAATTTTCTTCCAATTGTAATACCCTGGTTACTCCAAACAAAATGGAGTAGTTCGCCCTTATTAGTCTAGATGCTACGTCTGTTTTAGTATTGTACCTTAGAAGGTCCATTGACTCCATGTAAATGAACATTGATTTGTACTAGTTTTGTGGTTTAGAATTTTTTTTTAACTTACAGCTTACACATCGATATGTCTTTGGACTTCGTTCGAAACTAAAACATGTCAAATAAGCTTTTTAAATTTTAGACTTTATAACATTCAATTTCATCAGTTGATAAATGCATATATGTCTACGACTCTATGTTGGAAGCTGGGGGGTAAGGCAAGATAACAGTGGATGATGGTCTGGTCAGCCTGATTGAAATACTGTTGTGTAGAGGAGCGGGAACCATGCTGAAGGGACACAGATGGAGGGATTGATGAGAGGAAATGAGGGTTTTGCACAGGAGGCATTTTTTGAGCCTTGATATAAGGAATGGTACTCCCAGATTAGGGGAAAAGCAAGGAGGCTTAAAAATGTGTGCAGGGACGAGGAATGTGGAATGGCCTGACACGAGTGTGGGTATGAAGAGAATATAATGAGAGAGACGTCTGAAAAGCTGGGGATCAGAACTGAAACATTTGGAGGGATTGTCTTCATTTTAAACGTAGTAGAAACTTACAGTTTGTGAGAAAGAGTAATGTGACCAGACCTTGGTTTTAGGAGGGACAAGGATAGTGGGAGTAAGCTGATTAGACTGGAGGTGTGCAAATTGGTGACAGGGAAGCCACAGATACACAGCTGAGAACTGAGGTCATATTTGCACAACGAGAATGGGAGAGTGAGGACTCGGGTTGCCATTAACCAGGCAAAATGGCCAGGATTAGCATTTGGAGCTGAGCCCTAGTGATCAGGTCGCACAGAAGATGTTGTGCAGGGAAAGCACATCCAAGGTGTTTTCCAGGTTGTACATCACAATTTGAAGAGTCCATGGCAGAACACACATCAGGTATGGCATCAGCTTGCCACTTAGTGTTTGAGCAGGGGAGGAAAGGGGTAATTCCTCCCTTACCGCCTGTCACCTCTCCAGTCTCTTCCATCATGAGGTCTGTGTTGCCTGCTTGTATTGCTCTTACACCATTTCCATTAGTGTCATTTTGCAGACAGAAGGAAAAGGGGATTCTTGTTGGGTGTGACATATGTAACAGTGACCTGGACAGGTGGGAGCATAGTTCTGACTGCTAAGGATTGAGTGAGTAGTGAAGCAGCAGTAGAGCGCTTTCGAAAAGTTGGAGGAAAATAAAAAGAAACATGACAGTGCTGAGGAAAAAAAGAGTAGCCTGAGGGGTGGGAACCGATTAAAGGGGAGAAACTAAAAACACATGTGTCTTGACCGGCTCCTGGAGAGGGTAGGATCTGTTGAATCTTATGGATCTAGGTTAGCCTGACCTCAAGATTGAGAGTTTGGGGAATCTTGGACAGGTCTGTTTTGCTGGGCCTCATGCCATGTTACAGGAGGATGGGAGATAGACACTTACAGGGCTGCCATCATGATGGCATGTATTTTTATGAAATACTTCATGTATTTTTATAAAAATAGTCTGCAAGCAAATATAATTGCAGACTTTAACGTTGGAAAGGAATAGAAATGGTTTACCGTGGAAAAACGTCAAAGAGCAAAGGAGGAATTTCACATGGCCTCCCACCTTTGAACCTCTGCACCCTCTGACCTTCAAGTCATTTTTTCCATCCTGAGTAGTCCCACTCCGTGTGATTGGTAAGAATAATTCCTCATTTGAGAGAAATATCTCAATATTTGATTTTTTTTTTTTTTAAGAATTAGGACAGTTAAACATTTTGTTTTGGTTCTATTTCATAGAACCTTCCCGCCATTCCCTCCATTCCAGCTGAACCTCCTCCCTGGCAAATATCTTACGTCTTTGTGCACATGGCTTTGGTTGTTTACTCCTCCGTTTGCCTATTTTAAATCCTCATTGCTTAAGACCCAGCTCAAACACCTCTTCTCTGATAAACCTTCCCCGCAGTGACTTTTCCTTTCACAAACCCAGAGCACACTAACTCCCTTTATCTGCTTACTGTGTTCCACAGGAGGGAAGACAGCAGCGTGATGTGTGCCTCCTCACGTTGTTCTGTGAGTCTTCTCTTCTAGATGCTTCCCTCTGGAAACGCTTGGATAGAAGACACTGTTTTACACCTGGCTCATGCCTGGGAGGTAGGCATTTGATAAATATTGGGCTGGGTAAGCTAATGACTAGGACCCATCATCTATATACCGTGTTTGTCTTCTGAAATGCAATATTCGTGACCTTCAAACTGTGTCCTAAGGAAACTATACAGCACTTCGGAATTAGTAATGTGAGTTTGGACTCTAATGCCAGATATCTAAAGTAGAATCCTGGCTTCACACTAGAGCCTCACCTACAGCAAGTTGGCCTAAACTCTGTGGCTCTGTTCCCTCAGAAGAGGTTAGAGGGAGAAGGTGATTATACAGAACTAGAACTGTGGGGGAGATAATTTTCTTAGAAGCTTCCTAAGATGGTTCTGACATGCCCCCCTCCATCCATCATCAGCTGCCTTAGAAGCCTATGTAAATACCCAACTCTCCACCCAGAGCAGTGACAGATGGGGTGCAGCGTACATCGGGGATGAGACATGCCAGGCTCCGGATGGTTACTGTGAGGGAAGGGAGCCAGAAGGATACCAGGGGACTGCCCAGAGAAGACAGGAAGGGATGAGGAAGTGGAGGAAGGGCAGATGGTGCAGCCAAAGTGACCGTCATGCCTTCACCCTTCCTAAACATGGTGCTCCATTGCCCAAGGTTTATGTGCACACAGGCTTTTGTGTGCAAGTAAGTTAGGGAGCTGCTCCTTAACTGCGAGCATGTTCATCAGTCTTCAGGACTTTCTTAACGACTCTAGTATGCATTTCCACAAACCTATCCGCACCTATCGGGGTCCTCTGTCTCCCTAACTTCTCTTGGAAACCACCCTTCCACTGCCTTTTCGTCTTTTTTTTCCAGACTTCTCTCCTCGTTACTGCCCTCATTTCATTACCAGTCACTCTCCCTACTGAACCATTCTTAGCAGCATACAAACATGCTCTAGTAATATCCATGTTTAAAAAGCTCTCTCTGAGCCCCTTCCACTTTGCAACCCTATTTCTCTGCTCCCATTCATATCAGGACTTCTGTAAGAATTGGTCTGGGCATGATGTCTTTCTTCCCTTCACCCCATTCAGTCTCCAGAGCATTCCTGTCTAGTTCCTGGCCTGTTACTCTACTACACTTGGTTTGGAGCACAGTTCCTGGTCTAGCTTCCCTGCAGCCAATGCCCATCACCCCCACCAAATTTACTCACCCTCCACTAGTGGCCACAAGAACGTGGCTGAAATACAAGCCAGTTCGTGTCCATTGGTTTAAAGCCCTCAAAGGCTTCTCTATATCCCTTAAAAGAAAATTACCTTGGGTAACCAGGCCCTACAGTGTCTGGCCTTGCCTGGCCCTTGCCCTGTCGCCCACTGGGCCAACAGTGACACTGGCACTCACGCAAACATCTACAGCTCTTTCCTTCTGCCTGCAGCTCTCTGGTCGCATGGCTGCCGTCCATCCTTCGGTCTCCATTCCAATTCACATCCTCAGAGAGGACTTCCTGACCAACTTGTCTAAAATAGGCCCCTGGGATCTCCTTTTTCAGAGCACTTACTAAAATCTGAATATCTTATTTATGTGCACTTCCGTTAAAAAACAAAACAAAATTCACCTGAGTAAATCTAGATCTTAATGGCTTTATTCAGTGAGCCGTGAATGGGCAGTATGCAATCTAGCAGTCAGAAAGGAGCTCTGAGGAGCTGTACAAAATGAAAAACTTTTATAGGCAGAAAGGAGCAGGAAATTATTCTAGGCAAAAAAAGCAGGTTGGTGATTGTGAAGTTACCTTCCTGCAGAGAATGGCTAGGGTCTATCATGCAGACGACCTAACAAGCACTGACCCGATGATTACTGATGGACCGGCTTAGGGTTCCATTTCTGGGAGAGCCCAAACTGTCAGTCAGTCTTGGTTCAGGGATATGTGGCTTAGTATAAGCAACTCCATTTAGGGCCTACTGTCTTCTTTTTCTTTACGGTCTATCTTACCCCACTAGAAAATTCTATGAAAGCCATGATCTAGGTCTTGTTCCCTCTCTCCCCACATGAGTGAAAAGCCTGTGGGGCAATCCTCTCCTAAAGCATAAAGGCTAACAGCCTATCCCACCCTCTGTGACCAGATCCTTGCCACCTTCTCTAGCCCTCTATCCTCCCCTATCCACCCCAACTCACCCTGGCTCCGTCTCTCTCTCTCTCTCTCTCTCTCTCTCTCTCTCTCTCTCTCTCACACACACACACACACACACCCTTTTGCTCTAGCAAAAGCACACACATCAGCATATAAAACAGGAAGTGCCTTCCCTCATCTCTGCCCTCCATCTGATTTAGACATCTCTTCTAGCACTCATTTTGCATCCTGTGCACAAACCTCATCAAAACATGATTGGGGAAATGTTTTAAAACTATCAAGCCAGCATCTTTTGAACTTAGACGACTATTTAAGAATACAGGCTCTTAAGACTCCCTGGGACAGAAGCCTGACTCCTTCACTGACTTGCGTATGGTCGTGGGCTGGGTCCTGAACTTCTTTGTGCTTCCCAAGTCCTCAGCTGTAAAGTGCAGAGAATAACACCCCGTAACGACATGTGAAACGCTTAGACCCGCTGGCCCAGCACGCACTCTGAGGTTATCCTCACTCTAGACATGAGGGAGCACAGATCACAGAGCACAGATCACAGTCCTTCCCCTAAGGACTTCCAGTGGCGGCGGCACGGGCCCAAGCTCTTTGTGCCAGAGAGCTTTCCGCGGTAGAATCTCTTCTTCTTACCAACCTCCACACCATCTTGGCACCTCATAGGTCCAACCGTCACAGGGCTTGGTGGCGCATGGTAGTAGCAGTGTGCTTGGTGGGAAGGGTGGCAATTTCTGGCAAAGACGGTGGCTTTTGGTGACTACATGGGTAAGAGGCACTGTCATATCAACGTAGCTCTGAGCTCGTATGCACGAGAAACTGTCCCTTCCCAACAGAACCATGGAGGATATTGGGAGAACTCTCCAGGGGGCTGGAGCCCTGCATCTAAAGGAGAGGGAGTCAGTGGAACATGTTACTGTTACTCCCATTGTTTTGTGCACAGGGCTGGGAACACGGATACTGGACTCCATGAGAAGCCCTTTTACAGCAGGGAGTACATAGTGGTCATGCCTGGTCCGTTAGTCAACAGCCAGGTAAAACCAGGAGTGTCTCTCTCTCTCTCTCTCTCTCTCACCCTAAAGATTGGTGTATTCTTCTTTTAGAAAGGACACTTGTCTTTATTAAGCCTATAGTTTGACTTGTAATTTCCACATTTTGGTTTAAAGTCCAACAGCTACTTATAACACTTCTGAAGTAACCTGAGAGCAGAATCCTAGAATTTTGCCAATTTTCCACTATTGCGTGGTTGATTTATCCATAATTTAACTATTTTGTTAGCAACTTGCCTTTATTCTTTCTAAATCATTTTTTTAAAAAATCAGGTTTCAAAACATGAATTTTGTATCTCTTCACATTCATAATTCATCAGTTTACCTAATATTAAATATAATAGGTACAATTTGAATCCACAGTTGGAGAATAGGTTCTGTAAACGCAACTCAATTGGGGAGAACCTAAGTGGACAGGGACAGGGTATTAGGGGCCAAAGCCCCTCACAGCCTTGGTGCCTGGCATACTTTATGGGCAGAAGCCCCTGTTTTACAGACAGAATGGAGAGTGCCAGTGTGACAGAAACAGGACAGAACTGCTGCTGAATATTGCCAACTAATGATGTCAGAGAAAAATTGCAGTTGCAGATCCTAGCCTTGCCAGCAGGTGGCAGATGGGGTTCAGGAGCTGGTTTGGGCCAGCGCCCGGCCAGAAGCTGAGCCTTTGCCAGTAAGGATGGCTAAGAGAAGGCAGACAACCTCCCCTTTCATCACGTGAAACCCTTTTTTGTCTTTTCTGCTCTTTTGATAAACTGGTGGCGTTTTCCTCTCCATCAGAATTGATAGAATTCCAGGACTGTGGCGAGGGAACCCATGACCCTAAGAATGCACTGGTGTTCTCACCCATCTTCTAGCCTCAGTTTGTCCTCTGAGCATGGGGCCAATTCCTATCTTGTTGAGGAATCAATCACTTCAGTTTCTTTTCTCTTTCTCCTTGAACAGGGAGGAGACCAGTATTTTACCTTCTGGGGAAGCTGGTCACCCGGATCATCTGCTGTAAACGGCCTGAGAGTAGGTGCGGGTATTGCTGTTCACTGATCAACCCCCTCCTCAGAGTTCCCCAACAGAATTTTTTTTTAAGTTTGTTTATTTATTTTGGGAGAGACAGAGACAGCGTGAGGGGCAGAGAGAGGTTGACAGAGAATCCCAAGCAGTCTCTGCACTGTCAGTGCAGAGCCTAACAGGGGGCTCAAACCCAGGAAACCATGAGGTCATGACCTGAGCCAAAACCAAGAGTCAGATGCTGACCGACTGAGCCACGCAGGCGCCCCATCCCCCCAAGAGAACTTACTACTGACGCTGCTGAGTGCCCTTGGCAGGCCCCTGGCTTCCTGGTTGGTGCGGCCACAAGCAGCCCAGCAAAAGGCCTGGGGTCAGCCTGCCTCCCCACCGTAGGGATTCCCAGCTGACTTGCGCCTGTGCGCTTTCATCTCATGGTATGAAGTGAGCTCTTCTTGGGAGCACCAAGACCCTGGCATTTAAAGCCTCAGTGCAGTAGTTTATACCTGGCTCTAGGGGGATAGGTGGTTGCCCCTGAGGGCTGTTTCCAGAGATAGTGGTCATCAACTGGGGCACTGTGGCGTGCAGGGTGGCAGGAGGCAGTATGTAAGGACGCTGTGAGCAGGAGTCAGTGAAGGGTCACGGACACTGCCAGTGCCCCGGAGGCCAGTCCTCTCCTCTGAGAGGCCACTCCTTTGGTGCTCCCTAAGCCCATCTCCAGGAGCTCTGGCCCAGGCCTGCACCGTGTGTGCAGGGAAAAGTTTTCTTGAGGGATCTGCCTTCATGGAGACTTGAGGTCTGAGGATGAGCTGGAGGAGGGCGGACGGGCACAGGAGAGGGATCAGCACCAGCTAGAGGGGAGTCTGAAGGGAAACCGGACACAGACTGAGGCTGTGGAGGACAGAGAATGGGCACTTCCCATCACCGTGTCACCTTCAGACACATGCCTTGTGCCCCTGCATGGGCCCGGGGGCAGAAGTGAGGCGTGTGTCGCCCACGCTGGGCTTGGATTCCTAAACTCTGGGCCTGGAGCAGAGCTGGGGCCAAGCAAAGGCAAGCGGGTTACAGTGGGAGGCCAGGGAGGGATTCCAGGCCCTGTGGCAGCAGCTCAGAGGCAGAGGGCCTGAGGAAAATCATCCTGCTTCGGGCGCCGGGAGGATGGAGCAACGCACAGATTGTGACTGTGACGACATTGGGTGCTCCCCAGGGAGCGTCCCACCCCACTTCTGAAGCCCAGGGGACACCCCGGGGACCTCCAACCCTGCGAGCAACTTGGTAAGCCCAACCTCCAATCCTGCATGACCATAAAGGAGGAGTCCGGCGTCCAGCCTCATGCTAGGAGAACAGGTTTAATACAGAATGCAAAGTGTTCCCAGCGGGCCGCCCAGCTCCCAGGCGCCATGCTTTGGTGGGTCACCAGACCGTTTCCTCAGACACCTGCCCGGCCCTGCATGGTTGGAGCAGCACCCAGATCCCACATGGGGCTTGGGCTCCCAACAGCCCCCACTGGGGGCGTCGGGGCTCCTCCCTCCAGCTGGTGCTGGAGCTCCTGGCACCAGTGAGGCCCAGGTCCAAGCTGTGGGGCTTCGTGGCTCCTCACGAGGCCACCGGCCGTCTCTGCCCAGGGGTGGGCGAGCACCTCTGCGGAAGGGAACTCCTCCCCCTCCTTCACTTGGGGGCTTTGTCACCTTTTGCCCCCACAGTCAGGCTTCCCAGGGTTGAGAAGAACTCCTCCATTTCCTTCTGCAGCAGCTGGTTCCTCTTCTCCGCGTCTTCCCGGGCCCGCTCTGAGTTCCTCAGCTTTATTTCCAGCATCGTGTACTTTTTCTTTTCCTGGTCCAGTTCTTCTTCTAGCTGCGACATTCGTTTCCTCAGGTGGGCGCGATCTTCTTCGAGTCTTTAAAATCAAGAAGAAAGACCCTGCTTTAGTCTCTGGCTGCCTGGGTTTCAGCAAACCTGTGCCTGCGTGCACTCCTTCCGAAGGAGCTGGTCAGGCATCTCGGGGACGGAAGGACACGTGTGGGCTCAGACCAGGCTCTGTGGCAGGCCCCACGGGCCCCGTCAGCTCCTCCCAAGACCCTGGTACTTGACCCGTGAGCCAACAGGTTGCACCGCCAGGGGACCGCCCCTCTGCCTGTGATCCAGAAATGCCAGCATGAGCATTTGGCCCTGTGGCACTTGAGGCTGGGAGCCTGAGTCCTTACTAAAATTTAAAGTCCACTTAACCCTCCAAGCCAACTGTCCGCTGAGGAATGGACTGCTGGCTGGCAGAAAGCAGGACTGGTCCCCAAATGGAGACAGAAGTAGGAAAGCGTCCCCTCGCCTCCGCTCTTCTGGGAGTCCCCTCGTACCCCGGCCTCCCACCAGCTGCCCTGCCTCCCATGGCGACTCACTGGAAACCCCATTTGAGGAGGCCCCTCCATCCCTACTTGTCCTTCACGGCCCAACTCAAATGTCCCCCTCAGGGATACTTCTCTGGATCCTCCCCTGGAGGCCACATCAGTGTTGCTTCATGCCATGACAGACCTGCTTCTATGGATGTTGACACCTCACAGTACAAAGCACATCCGTCTTTTCAACCAGATGACTACCTCCCATAAGGCCTCCGGGGCATGCTGAGCCCAGCGCCTGAGACCCAAAACACTGGAGTCTGAGCCTCGGCCTGGCTGCTTATGAGGCATGTGACTGTGAGTAGGACACAAACTACTGCGTTCTTTATCTAAAACTACTGTGTCCTGGCGTCTTTTCTGGAAAAATGCCGGGGACACCCTTGCCCCCAGGAGCTGCAATGAACAAAGAAGGCCCCGAGTGCACAGCAGAACACCTGTGACTCCACGTACATGGAGTAAGAATCCATCCCCACCCTGTCCAGGACCAGGCCCCGCCTGCCTCCCTCCTCAGTCAACGAGCACAAAGCACGATGACTGCAGGAAACCTCCCTGCAGCCCAGCCCCCGACCTGACCTGGGAGCACAGGAAATGCTGTCACACAGGACGCCCACGGCAGGTGGCGCCAGGCCTCCACGGCCCCTCACTGCTCCACCTCTGGCTCCAGCCCCCTCTTTGCTGGTTCCCCCTGCCCGCCCTGGTGCTCTCGGACCTGGGCCTCCCATCTTCCTCTCTACGTGGCCCATTGTGTGACCTCATCCAGCCTCCAGACCCGCAGCGTCATCTACGTGCCGACGACCTCTCAGCCTCTATCTCCCTCGACTCCACTCAGAAACCTAGTAAGCACCGCACCTGGCAGGTCCACAGTTGGCTCCTGACCCTTCTTCTCCAAACCACTTCTGCGGCCCTGGTGTCCCACACACTGGACACCCTCTTCCATTTATTCCCCCAAGACAAAAATGTGCCCTGAGTCCGTTCTTTCTTTCACCCCCACATCTGACCAGTTAGCAAGCCTTCCAAACACGGTCAGAATCTGGCTCTTCTCTCCACCTCCGCTGCTACCCCTTAGGTCCGTGACATCCACATGTCTGGCCTGGAGCCCCACCCACTGCCCTCCACCCAGGTTTCCCCCACTCCACCAGCCCCTCCCCACGGCACTCCCTGGGCTTCTGCATCTGGCCTTCCCTGTCCCAGCAGAGCCTTCCACCCCTCTCTTCCCATGCTCCCCCACCCTCCACCCTGCTTAGTTCTTTACCTAAACTTCTAACATACCATAGGTTTAAAAAAATTTTTTTAATGCTAATTTTTTTTTTTTTTTTTTTTGAGAGAGAGAGAGAAACAGCGCACGAGCAGAGGAGGGGCAGTGAGAGGGGGAGATACAGAATCTGAAGCAGGCTCCAGGCTCTGAGCTGTCAGCCCGATGTGGGGCTCGAACTCACAAACCGCAAGATCATGAGCTGAGCCAGAGTCGGATGTTTAACTGACTGAGCCACCCAGGTGCCCCTAACATACCATAGATTTTTAAAATCTATCTTATTCATGGTTTCTCCCCCTCGCCCCCATCACACACACAACCAAATAAAAATAAGGACAGCAGTTTTGATCAGTTTTGGTCTTGGCTCTGTCCCCAGCATCCAGTACAGTGTCTGCTCCTCACAGCCACTCAATGCATTCTCTTTTGCGAATGTAAGAATTGGCGCAGGAGGGGCTCTGAGTCCTGGGAAGCAGGGCCAAAAGCTGGTTTCCCCCAACTCCCCAGACCAGACCCAGTGCAAACTCCATGCGTGCAGATGTATTCCCCAAAGACCCTTTGGATGGGGCTCTATTCTCTCCTGTGCTCAGAGTTCCTCCTCTCCATAGCCACCCCTCTGCCCAGCACGACAGCACGGACCACCCTGCTAGTGAGGGCACTACGAGGGCTGCTGCTGTCCCCTTGCTTATGAGAGCCCCCAACCCACCAAGCAGGAGAAAACGTGAGCAGTGGAAGCTTCCCGAGCACTGTGGATGCACCAGGCCTTGTGCTGAGGACTCCCATCCACTGTGGCCCTTAATCCTCATGCCAAATGGGTGAGGTCACCGAGCCCAGAGAGCCTGCCAGCCAGACATTCGGCCAATACACACTGGGGTCAGACAGTCCTCCTGGGGTGCTTGGCCAGTACCCAGTGGGCAGGCACTCGGCCAGGCAGTGTCACCCAGAGCCCCCACGAAACACAGCACCGTCCCCCTGACAAACCAAGCTTCTGAGAAGGTAAAAGAACTAGAAGCTCAAGGTGGCTCCACAAACAGCGGAGGAAGTGAAAAGTTGATTCTGACGCCCCCTGAGCCTGTCCTCACGCTCCCCATGTATGCCGTAGCTTCTGTCTGTGAGCTCATCTTCAGCTGCACCTTCCTCTCTATCTGCAGGGCGCCCGGCTGTTACCTCTGCCTGGTAAACCCCAGCCCGGCGCTCACATTTCTGGGCTATCTCCCGCAGTTGCACGCCTCACAGTTCTACTCATGCTGTGTCCTCCTTGCTCAGCTCAGTGCTATTAGGCCTTCAACTCCTAGCTCAGACGTCGCCTGCTGTGACCCTCCCTGACCTCCTGCGGGACAGAAGGGCCAAACGCTGCCAGCCACTCCAGCTCCCTGCAGAGATCCCAGGCTCAGAGTCCTAAGCAGGAGTCCCTTTCCCACCCCCACGGTCTCCGATGGAGAAAGGAAGACCTCAGAACACACTGACACCTTCTGCTAGTGGCCGGGGCCTGATTCATAGGTCAGGCAGCTGGGGCAAGGGGCTACCGGCCCTGCTCAGCTGGTAGAAGCACTGTCCACGCAGGCTCTGCCAGTGACCTTGGTTGGAGAACCTGGCACCTCAGAACCGGAAAAAGCCCTCCTCACAGGGAAGCTGAAGGATCAAACTAGGACCATCAATGAAGAAACCTGCAAGTCCCAGAATGTGGCACGAGGCAGCCTCCTGGGCCCAGGGCGGGTGGGTGGGAGGGCACGGCTTAGCGCCGCCCGCTCCCTCCTCACAGAAACTTGGCGTATAGTCCTGGAAGGAGTTTCCGTATCAGCCCCAACCGGGTCAGCCAGCCAGGCTAGCTGGCCCAGGGTCTGCATCACACATGGGCACTTCCTTGGGCCCTCGCACACACCTCAGGGGGCCCACCTCCTCACTGAGGGCCACAGAGGGACCCCCATGCTGAACCCCTCCATTAAAGGTGCTCTGGGCAGCTAAGGCTGAGATTCCGACTCACTCGTTCATCCTGCAGGCATTTATGGAGCTCGGACTGCATACCAGGCCCCAGAGCTCCCCCAGACATAGGACCCCCACCCCTCCATTCCCAGCCCTGCCCTGGGGGCATTCTCCCAGCAAGGTGGCTTCCAGGGGCTGGAGGCTTGCTTTCTGAGCCCGAGGCCATGACCAGAGGCTGACCGCCCAGGGCCACTGCACTCTGCTCCCAGGGGTGCCGGCCTCACTCACCCAGCGGCTGCAGCCCTTTACCTTTTCATACTCATCTCGTACTCAGTCCTCTGCCGGCACAGTTCCGCCCTGAGCTCTGTGACCAGGCCCCGGAGAGCCTCGGAGCAGCGGGCATAGTCCTGGGTGGGGCTGCCTGGGTCACTGGGCTCGCTGCTGCTGATGCAGGTGCCCACCTCGTCCAGGCCACGGGCCAGGTCCGGGGATCTGCGGTCCTCGCTGCTGCTGGGGAAAGGGGACGGCTCCGGGCCCCCCTCGGTGGGCAGGGAGCTGCAGGCGGACGAGTCGCTGGCCCGGCAGGCTGTGCAGCTGCTGACGGAGGCCCTGGCCGATGCCTCGCAAGAGGAGGCCCCCGACCACGCCGTGCTGGCCACACTGGGAGTGCTGGGAAAGAGGCCGCTGTGGGGCGGCACGTTGTCATAGGTGGAGAGTCTCTGCGCAGAGCCTGAGTCCTTGAGCCGCTCTCCCGAGGAGGCCCGGCGGTGGCCACGGAGGGAGGACAGCCCGTTCATGAGCCAGTTCCCTCCGGAGGAGATGATGGGCACCTCCAGGGAGGAGCTGCCCACCTTTGGGCTCCCCGACCGGGACCCCGGCTGCCAGAAGGAAGACTTCCAGTTGGGCAGAGTCTGCACCTTCTTCCCAGGGCTGGCGGCGGCGGGGCCACCTCGGCCCCCCGGACCCATGGGGGAGGTCCTAGACAGCACCGCCACGGTGGCCCCGTCCAGAGAAGAGGTCCTGTGTGACGGCAGGCCGAGGGGGCCGGGGCTGCTGGGCTCCGGCTGGTCCCCTGGGACCTCCTCGGAGCCCCACCCCACTGTGCACGGTGGGCCCCCACGCGGGGAGGCTGGCCCTTCCTCGGCCCTCGCGGTGAAGAGTTGGCTGTGTTTGCGGATCAGGACGGTCATCAGGTGCTGGACCAGGGATGTGCCTGCAGGAAGAGGGAGTGAGAAAGCCTGGCACATCTCCAGACCAGATGTGCCACAGGGTGTCTGCAGTCCAGAGCCAGGCCGCACCTCCAGAGAGGGTTCAGCAAGAGCCAGCCATCTGCCCCACCCCCCCAAAGGCAAGGACAGCCACCAAACCCTCCAAATCTAGCACCAACAGAAGGACCCACCCACGAATCCCCTTCCTTGGATACAGAGGGGGCACCGCGCCTCCAGCCCATGGCATGTTGGGGAAGCAGCAGGCACGATGCCCGCTGAGGATGCAGGGCGCGCCAGGGGCAGGTTGGCCCCAGAAACCAGGACCTTGACATCACAGCCTCCTAGGGTGTCCCATGTCACTGCCCTGTGTGGCTGATGATGGCTGTGCCTGACCGTCCACATACTGGGGGGGATCTGGGACAGGGACAGAATGTCTTACAGGTGCATGTGGGCACACACGCATACAGTCCCACACTGACGGTCATTAACACATAATTCCATACATACACGTATAGGTGTTTGCAGCCCCCAACACACACAACCCACCCCCTCACACCACACACAGTCACATACGCAATACCTCTTCTCCAGGCCACGGCCCCTGGGATGCAGCCTGTGGAGCCTGTATTCCTCAGCCCAGGGGGTTAGGGGGCCGGGACAAAATGGGGGCAGTACGATGGGGCCGTGGTACCTATCCGTTTGCCTCGTTCTCTCCTGTCACCCTCCACTAAACAAAGACCAGAGACTGGGAAGGTTTCCAGGTGATACGGAAGGAGGGGTGCTTGGGCAGACACTCCCACTAGAGGCAACTAAGAATCCCGGAGAAAATAAAGGAATTCTTAGGCCAGAAAACTGGGGGAAGCAGGAACTCTGTGTTTGCTGTTGGCCGTTTGTTCAACCTGGCAGGCCAAGAAACGGGGAGCCTGGGGTGAGAGACGGAGCTAGACAGGCCGGAGGGGATCTGAGGAAGGGCGCCACGCCAGGAGTCATGACCTTGGCTTGGTGGAGGACAGAGAGCTCCAGACAGGGCTGCTCAACAAGGAACAGCAACTCTGCCCTCTGCTCGCCTGGTGCCTTGTGTGAGACCCGGCCGGCCCCGGCACACCTCAGCCCAGCCTGGCTGTGGGTCTCCTGTCTGCGAGAAGGCCTTCCTCACTAGCCCCTCTGAAATGGTCTTCCAGGGGGCCTCTGAGCCTGGGCTCTGTTTCTGGGCCAGCCCGTACCTGTGCCCTTTGGTAAATCTGGCTAACAGGCAGTCAACTTGCCTCTCTTGACCTTGGTTTACTCATCTGTAAAATGGGTGTAGTAACCACACATGAGCCGCTTGTGAAGATTAAAACGAAGGGATATGAATAAGGCACTTAGTAGAGGTCCTTGCATATTGAAAGCAGCTACTATTGTTACTTTTCGTATTTATTCCCCAAGGGATGGCTCTAACATCCAGGAGCCTGTGACAACTAGTTAATAAAAAATTACTTAAGGAAAGCAAAAACATCTATGTATATTCAAGGGCAAGGGCGCTGACTCCTCNNGCACCTGGTGACCCCACCCTCAAGGCAAAGTTCCTTTTCCTTTTATAGCTGGATCCCATGGGGGCAGAGGGTCTAGAGGCGCCTGCCAGTTCCCGGGGAATGAAGCCCCCTCCCATGGGCCCGGCCAAGGCAGGGCAGCACCCAGCAGCACCATGCACGCCTCCATGATTACCTTCCATGATGGTTACCGGGTCTTCCAGCTGCGGCCGAAGTATGTTAGGTCCGAAAACAGTTGCCAGGTTCTGGACACTCATCTTGTTAACATTTGAGTGGGACTGAACTTCGTCTAGAAACCTGTACGGTAAGGAAGAGGCAGTTGGCAGAAAAGCAAAACCCGATGCGAGATCTGCTGGGAGCTGCCCCGTTCCCATGCCCTGCCACGTCCATGCGTCTCCACGGCTGCTGGGCATCCCCAGCTGCCCCTGCCAAGCTCAGAGGGGGCAGAGCTTCCCCCTCGGAGGGGTTTGGGAGGGACGCCTCTCCCACCTGGCGTGGGGGCGGATGCCCAGGAAGGCCCAGACCCTCAGGCATGGGGCTAGGTGAGGGCCACCCTGCATGCCCTCCCTAGGCACCTGGGCCCAGGTCGTGCTCAGGAGGCAGACCCCTGGGGGAGAGGATGGCGAGAGGCCCCCAGAGAAGGCTGAGGGGACAGAGGGTGTGCCCCCTCACTGGGGAGTATTTGCCACCACCTGCTCCCCTGGGACTGTGAGCTCCACGTGCACGGGGGCTATGTTTCTGTGGCCCTCACTGCCTCCATCAGGGCTGGTGGGAGAAGGTACCCAGCCCCCTCTGGGAAGGGCACGCAGCCGCAGCTGGAGCGCGGGGAAAGGAAGCTCCCTGCCCCTACTCACTCACTTGCAGATATATCTGAGCAGGTTGTAATTGGCCAGGGGAAGGCTGCTCACTTGTTTAGCCAACTCCAGCGTCCCCTTGGGATTGAAAAGAGAAAAACAACACTTTAAAAGGCCGGCAGTGAGACCCCAGACCCTTCTGCTCGAGGGAGAGAGGGCTGGGGAAAGAGGAAGAGGGTGAGCTGGGAGTCGGGGCAGAAACCAGAGTCCAGACCCCCAGCCAAGGCCCACGCAGCCGGGCCCCAGGTGACCAGAAGGCACTACCACCTCCGTCTCCCTCTGCGGAGCGGTGGGCCAGGCTTGTGACCTTTTGAAGGTTAATGCCTCTGCAGGGCCAAAGAGGAATGTGAGGGCCGGGGCGCAGCACGCTCACGGAGGCACAAGCATTTGCCAGATAAAGGCTCCTCACCTCCCTCAGGGCCACAGGGGGCAAATAAAGTCCTTCCCCAGCTCACGCAGACAGTGCGGGAGAGGGTGGGGGTGGGCGTGGGAGCCCTCCATCCTGGAAGCAGACTCAAATTCTTTGGGGGGGGGAAGCAGAATATAAATAGATGAAAGGTCTGGTGGTTTCTGAACGCTGTGGCTGGTCTGGGTGCCCTGAGGTGGAGGTGGAGGGGCGCAGGAATCCCCACTGGCTGGGGGCCCAGGACCATGACTGGAGCCCGGTCTGCTTTCAGAGGTACCTGCCCATCCCAGAGACTGAGGCCTGCACGCAGAGAGGACCCTACACAAGACAGGATGCTCCAGGCATGCTCCATCCAGAGCACCCTCCCACACCCAGAGCAAGGTGCTCCGGGCCCCCCCTTCACAGAGTGGGAGGTTCAAGCCCCCCCCCCGCCCCATCCTACAGAGTGGTCTGTAGGCCAGGATCTATGTGCCACGGAAGTCACTACAAGTCAGAGTTTGCCCAACTGCCAGCAGGCCCACCTCCCAGGATGGGTCCCCAGGAGCCACTAACCTCCCCCTCGTCCTTGGTGAGCAGCTGGGCACAGCTGAGGAAGTCCTCGTACCTGGCGAAGGGGACCACAGGCTCAGGGAGCTCCCGCAGGTACAGCTTCAACAGGGAGGCCACCGTGTGCACGTCTGTTGTGCTGTGGGCAGGGGGACACGCGTGAGGCCCGGAACACCAGGAAACCTGAGAAGTGGCCAGCACCTTGAGCCACGCCGCCAGGGGCAGCCTCTGCTCTCACGTCATGCGTGTGCTTGTGTGTGTACGCTGTTAGCCAGGGAACTGGCGGGAGTGAAGGTCCCCTTCACAGCCTGGTGGCTGCCCCCAGGCTCCTCTCTGCAGGGCAACTCAGAGCTGCTCTGCTCTCAGTAGGGGGTGGGTGAGGGGTGGGTGAGGGGGCTCCCATGCTGGCCCACGGATGGAATGGGAGGGGCCATGTCAAGGGAACATGCCATGCAGGCCTGCTGAGCTCCTGGAAAGAGCAGACCTCTCGGCACAGGCCACCAGGGGCCGGGCAGGGGTCAGGCCCTTTCCTCCAGCCTCTGAGTTCCGAATTCACATTACAGACGCTGGGGCTTGTGTGTTCATCACCCCGGTGCCCTGTGTGTCCACTCCCAGCTTGCCACTGCCCAGGCTGTGGTGCCTCCAGTGGAGGACAGTGACCCCGGGCCTGCTGGCCTCTGGGCTCATTCCTCGGGCTGCGGTCTTGGCACCTCTAAGCTTGCCTTCCTGGATGGGCCTGGGCCTTAGGTATTTCATCTGTATTTCTAGGGCCCTGGATTTAAACCCTGAACCTGCATCTCTCTCACAGCAGGCGCTCAGGGAAGATGAGCCAGGGGCCAGGAGGTGGCTGTGTGTCACTAAGGTGCCACCTGGCCCTGGCTGGCCATGGCTGGGCTTGCAGAGTCCCTTCTGGCTACAGCATTTGGGATTCCATGACCCCATATATACCTCAGGCTCATAGCTAGGGCCCCTCCCTGCCTCAGGCCTGGTGGCTCTTAGTCTGGCCTGGCTAAGGGGACCTCAGTCCCTGCCTCTAGCCCAGAATGCTGCTGTCCAGGTTTTCCACTACCTTCTCCCAGGCCACTTTACCTCCTTTGCCAACACCCCCCACTTTCTGGGTGCTCACAGCCCCAGTGGGTGCCCAGGCTTGAGCCCAGTGCCCTCCCTGTCCCCTGGAGCCCTGTGGGATCAGTGCGGGCCATCACAGAAGCTAGAGCTAGTGCGGGGTGGGGCGGGGGGAGGAGGAAGCAGGGAGGATCTGCAAGCTTGCCCTTGGTGAAGACCTGGGCAACATAAGCACAGAAGTATGGCCAAGGCCCATCTGCGGTATCTCCCATCAGTGGGGGAGGTGACAGCTCTTCTGTCCCAGGCAAGTGGACTGAGAGCAGCCCTTCCACTCTGCAGGCCTCTCTGGCTGGAGCCCCATCCGGGCTCCCCCTCCATGCCCTCCGCTTACAGTGCTCCCGGGCCTGGGAGGCCTGCCCCCACCCCGGCCAGTGCGGCAGCCCCAGTTCACGGCCCCATGCCCCACAGGTCCCTGCAGCTATTCTGTCCAGGTCCTCTGCCCCACCCTGGTCTAGGGAGCCTGTCCCGGCACGCTGACCCCCTCACCTGCTTACCTCCCTGCCTAGAAACACACTTCCTCACCCTCTCCTTCCTTCCCCACTCACCACAGAGCCTTTCCCTTTAACAGAGGCTCAGGGCTTCTTCTTGGTACTTCTTCCTTGAACGCCCCTCACCACCCTCCCCTCCTACGCACGCCTGCCCTGAATCCAGGCTCCCTTCCCCAGAACCCAAGGAGACTGTTCTACAGCCCACAGGCCTGCGGGTGCCACCAGCCTCTGCGACCCTCTAGGGCAGTGCCCCCTGTCCAGCTCTGTCCCCGAGGATCGGGCTCTGAGCGTGCAGTAAGGGGGCTGGGCACTTAGGCAGGGAGGGCTGCCCTGGGGTCCCAATCAGCTTCTGCCCTTACTGTAGGTGTGACCTGGAGAGAGAACCTAAGAGCCCCCAAGAGAACACCTCGAGCCCTGGACAGCTCTTCTTTCCAGCGGGCGGAGCTCCCCTGGGATCAGTCCCAGGCTCCACAGCCCCAGAAGGGAACTGACTAACTTGCCCAGCTGTGCTGATGGGTCTGAGCAGAAGCCAGAGGCACCAAGGGTGCTCTGCCCTGAAAGAAGGGCTGGGAAGGCCAAGGTTGCGGGCAGAATCCCATGGCCTTATCCTGGGGCAGAGGCGGGCCTTGACTGTCAGGGCAGATCTGAGAACAAAGGGCAGCTCCCCAGAGGCCAAGTTTGGCTTGATGCAGAAACAACTTTCTCTGAAAACCGCTCCATAATGGGTGGGGTCCTGTCAGGGAGAAGAAGTCTCCAAGTAGCCCCACCTCCCAGGTCACACTTGGGCTCTTAAGTGAGGTTGACTCTAGCCACAAAGCGCAGGCCTGGAACTGGCAAGCCCCAGGATGGGTCAGGACGGGCACTGGCACAGGGAAGGTGGAGGAGACTGGCTCTCCACCCCTGATACCTGACACCACGTGGGGCTGCTGCACTGCCATCTGGGGCCTGGGGCTGGGTCACCCCAGGGCTGCGGAGCTGACAGGGAGGCCCAGCAGCAGGGCTGGAGTCCCAAAGGGAGCCAGCAGAGGCTTTTCCCCTGCCCGGGCTGGGTTTCCATGCATCCACAGTGAAAACAGCCTGCATAGACGTGAGCAGGCCCCGTCTATGGGGGACCCATCCCTGAGAGGAGGCCCAGAGGGCGGCTGCAGAGACTCTGTGCCCAGTGCTCCGCCCATGGGGGTAGCGGGGGGAGGAGGCACTCACTGAGCACATGGGCCCCTGTGGGGAGCCATGCCACCCAGCACCCTGCTGCCAGGGCCCCCGGGTGCCAGCCGCCTCTGCCCACCGGAGCCCGTGTCCTGCGCCCCTCTCCCTCCGCTCACCTGTCAAACAGCGGCTTCTCCCCACAGTCGAAGGAATCCTGCAGGTCCCTCACCAGGTTGGCCTGGCCCGGCATGCGGAAGAGCCCCTCCTCGCTGAGGCCACGCTCCCGGATGAAGTCCACGCACTGCTCCACCAGCAGGGGGGCCAGGCGGGGGCCATACTTCCGCTCGTGGTGAACCGTGTCCTCCAGGCGCTGCCCAAAGATTCCTGGGCACAGAGAGGAGGCGGTCACACCCTCGGCTATCCAGCTCGGTGGGGGGAAGGGCGCTTGGGAGGATGGGGCGCAGGGTTGCTGTCAGGCCCCAAAGTGGCTGTCTCCTGAGGGAGCAAATGAGAATCTGGGGAGGCACACACTAGGCAGCCGGACCCTGGGCCACCCGGGACAGGAAGCGGGAGGGCACAGCGCGCAGGGGGCCTGTCCAGTGCTATGGAATTTGTCTAACTAAGCCTGAGGAACCTTTCTTTTTTTTCTTTTTAAATGTTTTGTTTTTTTTTTTTTTATAATTTATTTCTGAGAAAGCATGCGCGAGTGAGCAGGGGAGGGTCAGAGAGAGAAAGGGAGACACAGAATCTGAGACAGGCTCCAGGCTCTGAGCTGTCAGCACAGAGCCCGACGCGGGGCTCGAACCCACAAACCGTGAGATCATGACCTGAGCTGAAGTCGGACGCTTCACTGACTGAGCCACCCAGGCACTCTGAAGCCTGAGGAACCTTATTAAGGGTTCCTCAGACCCTGTGCGGAACCGGACAGCAAGAATAGACGAGGCACAGCTCACACAACAAGACAGAGGACACACTCATAGGAGAACGTTATGATTCAGCATCCCTGGTCATCAGGGAAATGCAAGTCAAACCCCAGTGAAACACCACCTCACACCCATCAGGATGGCTGCTATCAAAAAGCCCAGAGAATAGCCAAGCGTTGGTGAGGATGTGGGGAAACCGGAAGACGGCTTGTGCACTGTTGGCAGGAATGTAAATCAGTGCAGTCAGTCGCTGTGGAAAACAGGTGCCTTAAAAAACGTACAACAGAATTACCATACGACCCAGCAACTCGGCTTCTGGAACCTGCAGGGGGTGCTGCCCAGAAGCANGCCTCCCTCCCTGCTCACACACACTTCCCCTCTTGTCAGCCTCACCCACTCCTCGAGCGTCCCCACTCGTCTGCTTTGCTGCTGCCCAGCCCGTGCGCGGACCCCCACCTGGAGGTCTCTTTCCTCTTCGGTCTGTGCAAATTTCCCATGAGCCCTGGGGAACAGCGCAGATGTCCCTGCCTACGGCAGCTGTCCCAGCCCCTCACCTGGGCATAACCACAGAGCTCTCGCTCTTTCTCTCCCTGCGCTCTATCACAGATGCGTGAAGACACTTGCCGCTCTGCAGCCCCGAGCTCGTGCTGGACCGGGGGCAGAGGACAAGGAGCACTGAGGGAAGGAGGGCGAGCGATCCAGAGTCACGCACTCGGCTCCGCACCCTGGGCTCACAGGTGACTGAAGGCCACAGTCAGGGACACTGAGGAGAATTCTAAAACTCCCTCCAGAGATCCACAAAGCTGGGGTAACCCCATCCAGCCTCCTCTGGGCTCTAGCCCTTCCTGCTCTCCCATTTCCTATCCTGAGGCCATGTGCCATCCTTCTGTCTGTCCGTCTGTCCATCCACCCTGCTGTCACTCCCGCATTTGTGCCTCACCCTGTTCTAGGCAGAGGACAGCCTCAGTGCTGCCCCGAGGGCTGTAAAGACATAAATCCTACCAGGGCCCACTCAGCTGAGCCCCCTTGCTGCCTCCCACCCCCGCACCCCTCCCTCAAGATAAAGTGCAATTTGGCAGGCGAGGCTCTGCCCCCACCTCCCTCTGGGGTGCAGGCAGGGGCCAGCCCCGCTGTCCGTGCAGCAGCCCCAACTCTGACCGCCCCGGCCCAACCTCAACACACCCATGGCCTCCCTGTGAGGCCTTCTCCCCACTCACCCCAGCCTCCTAAACAGGGCTGGGAGAGCCAGGAAAGAGAAGTCCACAGGGCCCCAGGTGCTTCCAAACAGACGATTTGGGGAAGGAGGTGACACTGAAACTGGGGTGTAAGAATGAGCAGGAGAGAGCCTGCTGGGTGGGGGTCTGACACGGATCACAGGGCTTAGAGGCCCTCTGAGGGCTGAGCCTGGTGACAGCTCTGGGCGAGGGGTGGGGCTGGAGACACGGGCAGCAGGTGGTGGTCAAGATTGTAGGCCGTAAAGACAAAGATGCTGAGCCTGAAAGTGCACAGGTCTGGGTGTCCATCCCAGCTAAGCTACTGAGGAGAGACATGGCCTCCTTTCCTGGGCCTCAGTTTTTCCATCTATGAAATGGGATAATGGTACTGTTTTTTAAGGGGTTGCCCTGAGGGCCCTGCCCGAGGCCAGGGGCCGTGAGGCACCACCAGGCCAGGGACTGACCCCACATTCCCAGCAGGGCTGTGTGGAGCCTTGCATGAGACTTTGTGCAGGATTTAGGTGCAGGCTGTCCCCTCATCGCCTTCTAAAGAAAGAAGTTTTGTGGAGCGCCAGGGAAAGCTCACTGCAGTCCAGCCTCCTAGGGTTTCCTTCCCAGCTGTCCCCCTGCTGGGAGCAACCTGCACTCAGGCTCCGGGGCCTGGCCTCCTTCACTCCCCTTGCCCGGGGAGCGGGCAGAGCCTGGCGGGGCTCGGAACAGCCACACTGAACTCCCTCAGTCCTCCTGGCACAGCTCAGAGGGGAAGTCTTGCCAAGAACCAGTTCCAGTAGGTTTGTCAGATCCCTGGAAACCCAGCCAGCGTGCGGGTTCCTCGAGGCCCCAGCCCACGCTCTTCACAAAGTACCGGCTTTGCCACCAGAGAGGAAACTGGCAGAGGCTGCGTCTCCGTTTCCTCTTGATGAACCTGTCAGAGGGCTCAGAGCAGGGCCGAGCCTCCCGCCCTGCCCGGTCTCCCTGGCAGACCCTAGCCCTTGATCCCCTCTCCCCAGAACCCCCTGCCGCAGCAGAAGTCACAGGCCACGGACCCAGCAGTCAGCCGGCTCAGATCCCTGTCTTGGATGACCTTGGGCACAGTCCTCAGTCTCCCTGCCGCTTCGGGGGGTTTGTGAGCAGCCATGGGAGAGCTTCCCACGGCAGGTGCTTGGTCAATGTGGCCTCTTGACCCCGGAGGGCCGGCCTAGGGCCCCGGGCTCGGTCAGCTGGAAGGACTCTGCAGGAAGGGGCCTGGTTTTCCCTCTCTGGAGCGGATTCCTGAGAGGAGACCTCGGGCCTGCTCTGGCTCCTCTAGGGCTCTCTCTAATTGGGGGGTGGCGGGACCCGGAGTGGGGACTAGGCCGCAATCAGGGAAGAGACACAAAGAAAAACGTCCTTAAATTCTCTCCGGAGATTCAGACTTGGGGAAGCCCCTCCTGCTCTCAGCTCCCCTCCCAAGGTCTGTCAACCCACCCTTCATCGCTGAGCGCGCCCAGGTGCATGGCCCGCTCTAGGGGCTGGACAGTTCAGAGCTGCCCTGGGGGCTGAAACCAACAGGCTGGGCCGTGGCCAGGCCTCCCCAACCAACAGGGTGACATCAGCGCAGGAGAGAGAACGGCAGCAAGAGGCACACACCATCTAGCCGGGGTCCTGACCAGGGCGAGCCAGCCCTGGGGCAGAAGATCCCTACCCTCCCGGTGGTAGCCAGGCCGGCACAGTGGCCTCTCTGAGNCCCGCCGCCGCCGCAGCCCCGGGCCCGGACCCTGGAGGGAGGGAGGAGGGCCCGCACTCGCGAGTTCTGAAAGGCCACGCCTGAAGTCGGCCCGGGAAAAGCTCCGGGTTCAGACGTCTCACCCCCTTTTCCCGAACGCTCCAGGGTACTAGGCTCCGGAGGAATGAATGCCAGCAGCTCCCAGCGACGGTCCCTGCCAACTGCCAATGGGGGCGACGAGGACTGGCTCTAGGAGCTCCCGCTCCCCGCAGGCTGCTGTGTTCCAGGTGGCGCAGTGGAAGCCCAGGAAGGTCAGGTAACTGTCTGGGTCACCCCGATGGGGGGTGGGGAAAGAGGGGTGGTTACAAGCTCGGATCTAACTCTGGGCTCCTGGCTTCAGAGCTGCTGCTTCGGACTTAAACTAAGGTGTCTTGTGCAGCCCGGAGAAGTGAGCATTAATGTCCCCATTCTAGAGACATGGCAGCTAAGGCCTAGAGAGCTTAAAGAATTTTCCCAAGGTCACACAGCTAGTAAGTGACAGACCTTCCATCCAGACTTAAATTACCTTTCTGCAAAGGTTCTTTCCAGGGCGGGATTCTGTCCCAGTGAAGTGAGCCCACAATCCCATACTTCCGAAGTCTGAAGACTAGGATGGATAGCCAGCCTCGGCAGGTGCAAAGCAAAGCAAAGCTGGGGGCTTGGCAGCACCAGGCGAGAAGAATAGAGACCCTCGGGGGTCTGTGGGCAAAATTCTGTAAGGGAGGGGCTTCTGGGAGCCCTAGGGCTGGAATGGGGGGGCTCATCTGAAGCCTGAGTGTGCGGTGCATGGCCACTCTTCTAAATACTAAGCAAGGGAGACCAGGACAAGGCAAATGAGGGACTCACTGCCTGTGCAAACCCTAAGGTGTCAGAAACTTCAATGAGCAGGATAAACATTTTACTGCAGTGTTTTCACAAATGCAAGTTAATGCAAAAAAAAATCCATGATGAACAAATTATCAAAATTTTAAGTAAGGACAGGCTGCAATCCTGCTTTTGGCGCAGACCCTGTGAGTGTCGCCTCCTAATCGCACAGAGCCTGTCTTCATTTGAAATTTTGAGATTTACCATGGACGTGGTAGGCAAAATAATGACCCCTCCCCCAAAAATGTCCACATCCTAACCCCTGGGACTGGTGACTGTGTTACCTCACCTAATAAAAGGGACTTTGCAGACAGGATTAAATTAAGGATGGAGAGATTACACTGGATTATCCAGGGAGGCTTTCTAAAAGGGAGGCCTAGGGAAGGCTGACTGCAAGAAGAGGTAATGATGTAAGGAGGGAAGCAGAAGAGAAGAGGCCACAACCACGGCATGTGGGCAGCGTCTAGGAGGGGGACAGGCGAGGCATGGGGTCTCCCAAGAGCCCTCAGAAGGAGCAGGTCCTGCCAGCACCTTGATTTTGCTAAGACTCAGTTCTGACTTCTGACCTCCACAATTATGACAGGATAAATTTGTGGTGTTTTGAGCCACTAAGTGTGTGGCAGTTTGTTACAGCAGCAATAAGAAACTAACACAAGGGACTTTCTGCATTAATTTCCATTATAAACATCACAATAACATGTTCATCTTGATTACTGAGGCTTTTGGTGCCCCCTTAAATCCTGTGCTGCAAGCCACTGGGGCTCCCTAGTCCTGGCCCTGATACTAGTATGGGGCTGACATCTTCCTCAGCCCTGGGTTGGGGGGAGGGGCCCAGGGTTCTCCCTTCCCAGAGTTCAAGTACACAAGAAGGGAGGAAGGGCATTTCATGATGCCGGTGAGGGCCACAAGCCAAGGAATGCCCTGCCCTAAACCTGTCAGAAAAGCCTAGGGCTCCCACGACCCAGGGACCCTCTAGGTCTGAGCAGCATGTGCACCATAAAGAGAAGGACCCAAAGGCTCGGTTAGAGTCACCTGCTCTGGGGGTGGGTGGATCCTCCCAGTGGCCATGCGGACTCTGCTGCCAACTTGCTTTCTCGTCCTGAGCTTCCTACCTGTGTGGTTAGACCCGCCGGTCTCTGGGGACTCCCTTCCACTCCCACACAGCTTCCCCAGACAGACGGAAGTCTGTAGGTGCCCTCCATTTAGAAGGCTCTGGACTCTGATGGGCACTAGGTTATGCCCCAGCCAGGATGACACCCAACCCATATTGGAGGGGTCATTTTTAGCCATGGAGCCTGTTAGGGCTGGGTGTTCAGAGACAGCCTTAAAACTGTCCCCTTGGGGTGGTACCTGGGTGGCTCAGTTGGTTGAGAGTCCAACTTCGGGTCAGGTCATGATCTCGCAGTTCGTAAGTTCGAGCCCCGCATTCGGCTCACTGGGATCAGCAGCAAAGCTGTCAGCGCAGAGCCTTTTTCAGGTCCTCCGTCCCCCTCTCCCTCTGCCCCTTCCCTCCCCTCTCTCTTTCTGAAAAATAAACATTTAAAAAAACTGTCCTCCTTGGGGCGCCTGGGTGGCTTAGTCGGTTGGGCGTCCGACTTTCGCTTGGGTCGTGATCTCGCGGTTCGTGGGTTCGGGCCCCGCGTCGGGCTCTGTGCTGGCTGCCAGCTCAGAGCCTGGAGCCTGTTTCGGAGTCTGTGACTCCCTCTCTCTCTGACCCTCCCCTGCTCACACTGTCTCTCTCTCTCCTAGAAATAAATAAAAAACATTAAAAAAAAAAAACAAAAACTGTCCTCTTGGGGCAAGGCCAGGAGGCTGAGAAGCTGAGGATCTGTCTGTCTGTCCTCTCAAGTACCTGGTGACAGATAACCTCTTCAGTGGGGGTGGCCCTCATTTCTGAGCTGTGTGTCCTACAGGCCTTGGGTCCAAGGCCTCAGGGATTCTTTGCTCAGTCTCAGGGATCTCCATCCCTCCCATCAAGACAACTCAGATGCAGAGGCTGTGGTGCTCTGATGCTTCCCCAGTGAGAGAGAGAGAGAGAGAGAGGGAGGGAGGGAGGGAAGGAAGGAAGGAGGGGAGAGAGAGAGAGAGAGAGAATCGCTGGTGGTCTCACCCTGGGGGTAGCTGCCCCTGCCCTAGCTCTGCTGTGTGCTCTCAGGCAAATTGCTAAACGTCTCTAGGCCTCTCTGCCTCCCTCTATAATGTAATTGTGCTACAACTAACCCCAGGCAAGAGTAGCACTTAGCACGCAGGAGACCCCTCCGTCTCTCCTCAGACTGAGGTGGAGGACGACCAACGCCACCTGGAAGCCACTGCGAGCCAGGGAACGGCCGTAGGATCACCCGCAGGCCCCCTGGCATCCTACTCCCCACAGCAGGCATCCAGCAGGGGGCTCTGAGCTCTGGCAGACCTGGGTTAGAACCCAGCTTCCTGGGGCACCTGGTGGCTCAGTCGGTTAAGCATTCGACTTTGGCTCAGGTCATCATCTCACGGGTCAAGAATTCGAGCCCCGTGTCAGGCTCTGTGCTGACAGCTCAGAGCCTGGAGCCTGCTTCAGATTCTGTGTCTCCCTCTCCCTTCTCTGGCCTTCCCCTGCTCACACTCTCTCTCTCACAAAAATTAAGACATCAAAATAAATAAACAAACAAACAAACAAAGAGAACCCAGCTTCCTGACGACTTCTCTGTGACCGGGACAAAGCACTGGAGTCTCCCCATTGCTCAGTGTCCTCGCCTCTAAGGGCAGGGTTAAGGACCACTTTCCTAGGGCTGTTGCAGAGCCTGACCTAGGGACGTGCTGAATAAATGTTAGCTGCCCTGGCAAGGGGCTGCCTCTGCCCAACCCCTCCCCTGTGGCCGGGGTTCTTGGCGCATCGCTCAGTGTCACTGGCACTAACTCTCCACTGGCCTCGTCTTAACAGTAACCATGACAAACTCTCTTCTGGCCCTGTGATCTGGGCTCTCCGTAGCCCAGACAGAAGCCAGGCAGGCCACGTCGCTGGGGCATTTCCCACCAGAGGTGCTGGGAGGGAAGGAGGACTTCGGGCAAGGTGGGTAAGAGGCAGCTGAACAGTCAGCGTCCTGAATGCCTCAGGAAGCAATGGTGCCGAGCCCCCAGTAAGCCACCCCTGCTGGCTTGCCAGCCTCTCCCCAGATAAGTCCGCTGCTCCTCTGTCTCTGTTCCCCCAGGCTCCCTGCCGTCCTGTCGGAGGGGTCTGTGGCTGGAACTATTTGCCCTGCCTTTGGATATAAGCTCACGGACTACAGAAGCACTACAGGGGAAGGAGGCCCAAAGGTGCTGTGAACCAACCCCCAAGCCCAGAGAAGGCCGGCTCTGCCCTCTAGGAGCCTGGGGCCTGGAAAGGGTCCAAGGCCTGCGGAGGCATCATTCAGCTTGTAGACCCTGAGAGCCCACAAGAATAGGCCGAGGGTGCCAGAGTCAGGCTCAAGCATCCCATCTGCTGGCTTAGTGACCTGAAGCCCAGCACAGATTAGCCACAGTCCTTTTCTCCCCTTTTGGAAGAGCTGCTAAGAAAGGCCCAGCTAGGCCCCCTGGGCCTGGTGGGTCAGCATTCAGGGAAACCGGAAATAAGACTCTCTTCTTCAGTCTCCTAGAAGAGCAGGGCAAGCAGCACTGGGGAGAAGTGGTCCACTAGGATCTCAGGCTCCACCACTGCTAGCCTGGGCTGGGGCCAGTGACCTCCCATTCTGAACCGGATTGTGCCTCGAGGGGCTTCCATTTGGAGAGGTCATTCTAGCAAACAGTGACCGCTGCCAGCTGGCCTGAAAAGGTTGCTTTGTGTCCGTCCACTTGGTCCCAAGGCTGGGATTTTCTCCATGTGTCCTGCCCTGTGGCTTCTGGAAGCTGCATTTGTCTCTTCTCATTCCTTCTACCACATGATTTCTGAGGAACCTAAGGAGCAGGAGAATTGGCTCTAGGGAGTCAGAGGAAAGTCTCCAGCAGCCTGTGAGAGCCACACACAACTGGGCTGGGACAATAAGGCCCTAGTGGCCACTGCAGGCCTGCTGCTGCTCCCTCACGCCCCTCCCTAGCGTGGGGCAGTCACTGTGGGCAGGGACGCCCTTCCCAAGCTGGGCTCCTTGCCCCAGGGCTGTCGCTCTGTGCTGCTGCCTGTAAGGGTGGGACAGAGAGCTTCTAGGCTGTGCTAGGCAGTGAGTGTCACAGTTACCATGCCACTAGGTACTGCGCGCTAATCCCCGACTCCAGCACCCAACTGCCGCCGAAGCACCTGCCCTAGCTGAATGATGAATAGTCAGCTCCCACTCAGAAGGGTCCAAATGGAACTGCGGTCAGGCCGCGACCTCCCGAATTTGATTTGTGGTCTTGGTTAATGACAGCTCTGTCCCCAAGGCCTCTCAGCCAGACCCCATGAGTCACCAGCACTGCCCCCACTCTCACACAACCCCATCCAGTGCTTGGCGGTCCTGCTTTCCAAACAGACTCAGAACCTGATTACTTTCACTGCCACCCGCCACCATGAAGCCGCCCGCGTCTCCCACCTGGATTAGTCCCTGTATAGGTGTCCTGGCTTTGCCTAGTCATCATTGTATTTAAAACTTCTCTGTTTTCCTTTCCACAGCACTCACCACCCTTCCAAAACACAGAGGTTCACAAAATACGGGCCCCTGACCAGCAGCACCTGGGAATTTGTCAGAAATACAAATTCTAGTGCACTGCCCAACTGATCTAGAATCCCTGTGGGTGGGGCCGGCAGTCATTTTCACTGGCCTTCCTCAGGGTGCCTCTGATGCTAACATTTGAGCTCATACTGATTGCTGAGGACTTTGCATCTATCTTCTCTTAATTCTCATAACAATCCTGCAAAGCATTCTTACTATATTTTGCAGACAAAGACACAGAGAGGGTAATTGGCATACCCAGGGTCACACAGCCAGCAAAGGGTAGAGCCAGATCACACTCAGACCACACAGCCTGAGGCTGATATCGGTACTCATGCTGCCTCCTCTCACCCATCAGTGCAACTGACTTTGCCAAGCACCTTCCTATGCATATCAGACCCACCTTTGAGGGCTTGCAGGCTCTCTCCAGATAACCAGGCAAGGGTTCATCCATACAAGTGCCGGACAGATTCCAGGTAACCCTGGGTACTCAGTAGTCCCCTCTTCTTCCCTCTCTTGGTGAGCTGGGTGCTGCCCTGATGGAGCCTCCAGGGCCCATGTTCCCAGAGTAGAGCACAGAAGTCCAGAGATCCACAGGAAAGCATTAGCCTCTTCACAATACCAAGTCTTCTGATCCATGAACATGAGATGTCTTTCCATTTATTTAGGTCTTTTTTAGTTTCTTTGATAACATTACTTTCAAGTATTAAGTTTTATGCTTCTTTTGTTACATTTATCCCTAAGTATTCTCTTCTTTGGGATGCTATTGTAAATGAAGTTTTCTTAATTTCATTGTTAGTTTATTCATTGCTACTGAACAGAAATACAGCTGATCAGCGTATACTGACCTTATATCCTGCAGTCTTGCTGAATTTTTTATGACTTCTAATTGTTTTCTAGTGGATTTCTTAAGATTTTCTGTATATGAGATCCTATTATCTGCAAATAAGAGATACTTTTACTTCTTTCTTCCTTCTCAATCTGAATGTATGTCATTTTCTTGCCTAATTGCTCTGGCTAGAGCCTCCAGTAAGTACAGTGCTGAATAGAAGTGAGGGAAGTGAGAATCTGTGTCTTGTTCCTGATTTCAGAGGGAAAGTATCCAGTCTTCCTCCATAAGTATGATGTTACCTTTGGGTTTTTTGTAGATACACACTCTTTATCAAGTTCAATAAGTTTCTTTCTACCCCTGTCTGTAGGCCATTTATTTTCATCAGGAAAGGGTGTCAGGCTCTATTAAATGCTTTTTCTGAGTCCACTGAGATGATCATGTGTTTTTTTTTTGTTTTGTTTTAAGTAGGCTTCATGCACCCATCGAAGTGTCCAACAGGGTGGAGGGGGGCGGTATAGGGGCTTGAATTCACAACCCTGAGATCAAGAACTGAGCTGAGTCAGATGCTTAACTGACTGAGCCACCCAGGCGTCTCAATCATGTGGTTTTTGCCTTTTATTCTATTGTATTACAACTGTTGATTTTCAGGTATTAAGCTACCCTTGCATTCCTGGGATAAATCTCATTTGGTCATAAATCTCATCTCATATTGCTGGACTCAATTTGTAAGTATTTTGTTGAAGATTTTGCATCTGTATCCACTGGAGAGATCAGTGCCCCAGCCATTCTTCTCTCCCTCTCCAGTAGCATCTATCTTTTGCATTGCCGTTTTGTCTCCCAACTTAAAACAAAACAAAAAAAACCAATCCTCTCTTTACCTGACCTCCCCTCCAGCTACTGTCCCATTTCTCTTTTCCATCTTTTCCATTATAGCAAATGTCTTGAAATGGTCGGTTATTCTCACACTCCAATTCCCCTTCTCTTACCCTTTCTCACACCTACTATCATCGAGCTTTCTCCACAGCACTCCCCCAGAACCACATGTGCTCAAGTCAGCAATGAACTAAGCTCAATGTCTGCTCTCTTCTGGCTGATGTGTCAACAGTGCATGTTGTCACTGCTCCTTCCTCCTAGACATTCTCTTCAGTTGCCTCGAGATCCCCGACTCACTCTTGGGTCCGCTCCCTCACCAGCTCTCCTTCTGAGCCCCCTCTGCGGCTCCTCCTCTGCCTGCCCTTGACTTGACTTCTCACCTGGGAGCAGCTCAGTGTTCAGCCCTGATCCTCTGCTGTCTCTACACTTGCTCTATCGTGTCTCACCCCGGCCTCATGGCTTCAAACCCCATCTATATGTCAACAGCCCCCAAATTCTCCCTCCAACCCAGTCCTCTCTCCAGTTCTCTAGACTTAAATGTTAAACCGCCTGTTGGACATTTAAACTTGAGCCTCTGGGGGTGCCTGGGTGGCTCAGTCCGTTAAACGTCTGACTTTAGCTCCAGTCATGATCTCGCAGTTTATGAGTTAGAGCCCTGCATTGGGCTCTGTGCTGACAGCTCCCTCTCTCTCTGCCCCTACCCTGTTCATTCTCTATCTCCCAAAAATAATAAACACTAATGATAATAATAATAATAATAAACTTGAGCCTCTAACAGGTATCTCAGACTAAGCCCCAATGGGAACTCTCTCACTCTTCATTCCAAACACTGTACTTCCTTTGGTCTTTTCTCATCTGTTAATGGCTAATCCATCCTTCCAGTTCTTAGCTCAAAACATCCTGGAATTACTTTTGACTTCTCTCACTCTCTTCTTTCTTCCTTTCCAGCAGAGAAATACTTATATTGGCTTTACCTTAAAATATATCAAGAACTCAATTACTTCTCATCACCAATACCACCATGGGCCAACCTGCCATCATCTCTCACTCGTATTATTGTATAATGAGCTCCTAGCTGGTCTCCCTGTTTCTGACCTTGCCTTGTAGGATCTATTCTCAACACAAGGCCAGAGGGATCCCGTTAGAACCCTGTTAGGCTCTGCCATTCTCTGTTCAAAACCCACCAACGGCACCCCATCACTCAAGCAAAGCCAGAGTCATCACCATGACGACAAGGCCCTGCTGACTCACACTCCATTACCTCTCTAACCCCACTTCCTGCTCTCTCCCTCTTCGCAGACTCTGCTCCAGGCACACTGGCTTCTTTGCTGCTCTTCCAGCATGGACACTGCTGCCTCTGCCTCCAAAACTCTCTGCCCAGATATACATGTAACTTACCCCTTCACCTCCTTTCCTCAAATGTCATGAAACACTGACCTCCATTGCCCTTACTTGCCCCCCCTCCCCCCGCCACCTTTCTCCACTGAGCTCATCGTCGTCTAACCTGCAACGGGCTTATTTGTTACCTGTTCTCTCTTCTAGAATGTGCATTTCATGAGGGTAGGGACCTTGTCTTTCCTGCTCACTGCTGTATCCCTGGCCCTGGCACACATTCTCAAGTGAATGAATGATTGGCTGAGTGAATGAATGAATGCCCAGATGAGAGGTACTGCCGTCAGGGCCACCTCTGGGCAAGCCATCACCAATAATGGGCTCTGCTGACCCTGTGGGTCTGCTGCCCCCCGTTTTCTCTGCAGGGACGGCCGGGCTGGCCCCAACTGCAGCAGGCACACTGCCCAATCCTGTCTGTCAGAGGTGGCCTGCTCTCTGCCAGAACAAACATGCTTGCAAGGGCTCACCGACTCCGTTATTAACAGTGAAAGGAGGACTGATCCTCTAAGCCTCCTTTCCAGGGGAACCCAGGCTAATAACAGCTTTGCTAGGAAAGCTACAGAGGCTGACTGAGCCCACCTGCAAGTGCCCATGGCCTGCCCAGACATGTCTGGCGTCGCTAACCCCCGGGATTGCTGCGTTTCCTCTATGCTTCTGGTAGAAAGGAGATAAGCGCCTTTGATGATGGTTCCTGTTTGAAATCTTACAAGTTCTTTAGCACTCAGCCTGAGAAATTTGATAAACTNGGAGAGAGAGGGAGGGAGGGAGGCAGGGAGGGAGGGAATGACAGACACACACACACAGGTGTGGCCAGAAGCTGGCACCATGAATAAAGCAGACCAGATATGGAGCACCCTGCATGGTCTGAGTCAAAGCATAGCCTCTGGGGATAGAACATCCACCCTTGTTTCTCAGCTTTGCTCCCTAACTACTTGGGTTGTCTTGGCCAAATTACTTAGATTCTTTGGCCTTTAGTTTCTCTGGGTTTTTTTTTTTTTTCTGTTTGTTTGGTTGTTTTTTAATATAGTGAAGTAACTGTACATCCAGAAGTGTACTTAAAGCATATACGTACAGATGAACACATTACTATAAAATGAACACATGTGTAACCAGGATTATCCGGACGTTTATGGCGTTCGTTTCTTTGCCTTCCTTTATTTCTGCTGCCTCATTACCCATCCACAAATTATACAGTTTCTTTCTGCCCTATTTTTCAACTTCATATCAATGGAATTGTACCTTTAGCACATTATTGAGCCTCCCTAGCCCCATGGTAGGTTTTTAGGATTCGTGCATGTTGCTAGGCAGAGCTGTAGGTAATTCTTTCCCATTGCTGTAGAGTTTTCTGCTGCAAGAGCACATCATATTTATGGACCCGCTGGATTGCTCCTGAACAGCGGGTTAGGGTCAGGCCATCATGGGTAAGGCTGCCGTGAACGCGTGACGTGTCCAAGTCCCCGGCGTACCTGCGCACATATTCCCATCTGGGCCGTGCCTCGTGGTGGCACTGCTGGGCCCTCGGGGTGCATAGCAACCCTTGCAGATCCTAGCAATACACACAAGAGCGTGTAGCTCTGTCCTCATCCCCACCTGGATCCACCCGCCTTCTCCATTTAGTCCTTCTGGTGGGTGACTGCAAGTGGCGTGGTGTGGTTTAACGTGCACTTGCCTGATGCCTAACGAGGTAGAACACCGCCGCCTATGTTCACCGGTCACAAGGATCTGGTTTTGGGTGAAGTGCCCGTTGGAGTCTTTTGCCAGAGTTTCTACTGGCTTGTCTGTCGTTGCCTTACGGGTTTGTAGGGGTTTGAGGAGGAAGTCATTTGATGGCTGGATGTGGTACAAACACCTTCTCCCACCGTAGATGCTTGTCTTTTCATTTTCTTAATCTCCCATTTAATGAACAGATGCTCTTCCTTGCATAGAGTATACTTTATCCATCTTTTCCTAAAAGACTAGTGATTTTTATAACTCCTGCAAAAGGAATCTTTCTCTACCCCAAGGTCACGACGATGTTCTCCTTTCCCCGGTGTTCAAAGGTGCCACCTGTCATAAATGAAGGTCCAGCTGCATCAGAGTCTGCTTCTGGGCGTGATTTTGTTCCACAGGTTCAATCCCAACCACCTGGCACCCAAGGAGGTCCGTGAAGGCTGCAGAAATCCACGGGTGCGCCTAGGTGTTGGGTCAAAGTTGCCACAACCATCAGGAGGCAGGAGGCCGCGGCTAACGGTGTGAGGGCATTTATGAAGCACAGAAAAAAAACTGACTTTCAAAGTGATAATGACCCTCCTACATGAGGATCGGTGTAGGGGAGGTGGCCAGGCAGGCCACAGCGGGGATGGCAGAGGAGAGCTGGTGGGGTGAGGGGAAGGGAGGGGCTCGGTCGATGGAGCACACTGGGTCGGGAGATGGGCTCCAAGGCCCCAAAGGTGAGCTTCCGCCCCTGCCCAGCTGTGCACCACTCAGACACTATGCGGGGGACAGGGGACGTCCATGGCTCCTGGTCTCCACATTCGGCAGGGAGCTGGTGGCTGCAACCCAACCAGCATGGTGATCTTTTCCCGATGACTGCAGAGGGCCACCCTGCCTTTCTCTTGCACCCCATGTCCGTCCGCAGACCCTGGCAGTTCTGCCTTCAGAACAGCTGCATCTGAGCCCTCTTCACCGTCTCTTCCACTCCCATGCTTGCCTGTGTCCCCGTCACCCTCGTCTGATGGCTGTCTCAGCCAGCCGTGTCCACTCCTGTCTCTCTCTGCTCCACCCCTCACATGCCGGCCAGGGAGCCCTTTATAAATCTGGGTCCGGTTGTGTCTGTCTCCAGCTCAGAGCCCTCCTCGGTGCCCCATCAATTGAGAACAAAAGCTGAGATCCCCACCATGTCCCCAAGGCCTCGGTGACCTCTCCTGCCTCATGTCCTCCACTCTCCTGTCCTCCCTCCCTCAGACCTGCTGGTCTTCCTGAGATCCTGTGTCCACATCTCTCATTCCCACCTCGGGGCCTCTGCACTTGCTTGCCCCTCCACCCGAATGCTCTTCGCTCAGCATTTCCCTGGCTTTCCTGGCCACTTGTTGAGCTGGCTGGGCTATAGCATCTAACACACCGTCCCCTCTATCATCCTACTTAGCTTTACTTTGTTACATTTCTCTCTACTAAAAACCACGTGACACCTTGACTTGCCTATTGTCCGTCTCCCACTAGACAATGGATGGGAGGGGAGGGTTGAGGGATCCTGTATTTTGTTTATCACGGAATTTCTGAGTGTCCAGGTACGTTTCAGGCATCCAATAAGTGTTTTTAATAAAGGTGAGTATATGGCAACCACTGCTGTCGGCTCAGGGACAAGGAGCCGGCTGTGTGGGTGGCGCAGGGGCCCCGCGTGGCTGTAGTGAGGCACGGCAGAGGGAAGGACACTGGCTCCAGCGGACCACTTCAAAAGCACCTGCTGTCCGGCAGGGGTCTGGACGCAGGGAGGCAGTACACACACACCACAGGATTCTAGCCAGCAGGGGGCAGCTTGGCTCGCCTGCTGAAAGCGGCTAGGGACACGGCCAGTGGGTCCTGAGTGAGGGAGGTCTTGCAGGCTCAGCACGAGGCGGAGGGGGCATGATTACCTGAAGGCAAGGGTTCTAGAGGGTGAGCATGCGATCTACGGGCAGTACCTCCGCCAAGTGGGGCCCAGATGACCCGGCGGATGGCCTGCACCCAGTCCTCCATGTCCCGCTGGGAGCTGGCCATGAGCAGGAGCGCCTCGGGGTTGGCCGGCACCTTCTCCCGCTCCCCGGCACCACCTGCAAGACAGGGAGACACAGGCTTACTGCAAGGACCCCGTGCGGACAGCGGGGCACACGCCCCCAGCACGGTCCACCCCCACGCCAGCTAGCCTGGCCTTCCCTGCTCCATGAGAAGGCCTCCTCTCCCAAACCTGTCGGCGATGGCCGAACCCCCGGTTCCGTTCTGGCAGCCCCCTCCCACCCGCGGCCACTCCGTTCCCACCTCACATGGCTGTCTCTGGGGCCCTTCCAGCTTTCCACCTAGCTCCATTTCCGCATCAAAACAGAAATCATTAGAAGCATCCCCTGGCGCTATTAGGAAAATAGCATTCGCATTGGAGGCCAACTGGGAGAAGCTCCGAACTCAGAGTAGCCTCGCTATGTGTTCTGTTTTAAATCAGTTTTACCCCTAGTCAGTACAAAGTGCTACCTCACTATGCTTTTAACATCCACTCTGATGTTACAGCCCTCCTTCCCCAGCCTGAAAAGGAGACCTGATTCCCCATACACAGAACATTACAGAGGCCAGCTATTAAACCAGGATGGAGCAAAATACTCTAGAATTCCCCACCCGTCCCCACTCGCAGCTAGGCATGGGATCTAAACGCAGAAGGACGGGAAAGTTCAGATGCTCATTAAATGACTTCTTCCCTGATGTAGCTCCAGCGGATCTCACGTTTTCATGTATAAATGTACGTGTCTGTAGGGTGTACACAAAAAACAGTTATACTCAACTTCATCTAAAGGATTTTCAAGAATGATCTTGTCTTTGTTCATTCCCAACATCCTGCAATATGTAACTCTCCCAGGTACTAGCCTCTGGTTCCAGAGTCACCGACCCTAAGCAGGACTGTCCCAGGTGGGAGTCCCAGGGTCCTGGGTTCTCGAGGGGGTGGGGCGGCAGTTAGGGAGAACCAGGAGATCCTGGACACCCCTCTAGAGCCTGCAGCCCTAGGATGGAGACAGAAGCGAGTGCTTCCTGAGTGCTCGGTACCTGCCCGGGACTCTTCTAGGAGCTGCAGACGCTTAAGTGGACAAAACCATCCTCCTAGGATTCTTTAATCTTCACGAAGACTCTGTGACAGGAGGTACTGTTACTTTCTGCAGTTTCCTCAGGCAAGGAAACTGAGGTACAAACAGAGTGACGAAGGAACTCACTGGAACTCACACAGCTACTACGTGGTAGAGGCTGGGATTCAAAGTCCCCTGCTCTGGGCTCTGACCGACCCCATGCTCTTGTCATCCCTCACAGACAAGGCAGCCTGGTGGGATCAGTCTGACAGTGGTCCCAACAAGGCCACCAAGGGCCAGAAAACAGGGGAGTGCACTCTGAGAGCCGGAGCACAGGGTGGGGTGTGTCCTCACCGAGGGGACACCCAAGCAGGGCCAGCAGTCTAGACAGGCCTACGCGGCCCACAGCTCAGGAGGGTGGTGAGCAAGGAGACAAGCCTGCCGGGACCCCAGGACACCTTCTAGAGCCCTCACCACACACACAAGCCCCGCTCCTCGGGGCCCTGGGCAGCGCTGGGGAGCAGGGTGGTGGAGGGGAAGGGGTCACGGGTCAGGGACGGCAGAGCCCGAAGCCAGAGAAGTATGTGTGCACCTGCCAGAAGTGAAGGCTGCACGCATGGCTCGTGGCTGCCACGGTCATTTGTGGGATGTGGGTACTGCCACAGAGGCAGGGAGAGCAGGGAGCGGAAGCCACATGCCACCAGGAAGCTTTGCTACATAAGCTTCTCTGAACCAGTGTCTCAAGATGGCTCAGAAAAAGATCTAGAACTCCAAGAATTTGTTATAGTTACTTGCTTGTCCTAAATACTCTTTTATATCTAATCTTGACTTCTTTTTTAAAATTTATTTTTGAGAGAGGGAGGGAGGGATGGAGGGATGGAGGGATGGAGGGAGGGAGAGAGGAAGGGAGGAAGAGAGAGAGAGAGAGAGTCAGAGTCTCAAGCAGGCTGCACACTGTCAGCGCAGAGCCTGACATGGGGCTCAGACCCACAAACTCTGAGATCATGACCTGAGCTGAAACCAAGCATCTGACACTTAACCGAGCCACCCAGGTACCCACTGACTTCTTGTTTTAAACTCTTTTTCCTTAAGAGACCCACTCATGTCACACAAGCTTCATTCAAGTTTCACACCAAACTTGGGTCCGTCCCACCCAGAGGTTGGCAGGTACACTCACATCCATCTGTGGCCCGCCTGGAGTCCCCCGTCCTGTGTGCTTACCTTTCCACATATCTTCACGTAGGTTTATTCATGCATATTTAAACATTTTTTTAATGTTTATTCAATTTGAGAGAGACAGACAGACAGACATAGAATCTGAAGCAGGCTCCAGGCTCTGAGCTGTCAGTACGGAGTCCAATTTGAACCCAAGAACTGCGAGATCATGACCTGAGCTGAAGTTAGATGCTTAACCAGCGGAGCCACCCATGTGCCCCTACTCATGCATGGTTTTATACACCTATGACCAACTTTAAAAAAAAAATGGTCACATGTGATTTCCCAAGTGATTGCACCATTACGTTCCCGCCAGCAGGTGTACAGAGAGTTCTGGGGCTCTAACTTCTCCGCGGCACTTGGTACGGACGGTCAGTCTTTTTACTCTTAGCCATTCTGATGGGTGTGTAGGGGTATAGCATGGTGTTTAAATGCAGTTCCCAAATGACTAATGATTTGGACATCTTTTTATGTACCTAACTGCCATCCATAGACCTCCTCCAGTGAAATATCTGCTGAAATCATTTCTTCATTTCTGAAATGGATTGTTCATTTTTTCCTTATTGAATTGAGAGTTCTTTGCATATTCTGGATACAAGTCTTTTATCAGATGTATGCTCTGCAAGTATTTCTCCCTGTCTGTGCCTTTTCTTTTCATTCTCTTAAGAGTATATTTGGAAGGGAATTTTTTAATTTTAGTGAAGCCCGATTTATCAATGTTTTTCTTTTACTGAGTGTGCTTCTCTAGGAAACCTTTGCCAAACTCAAGGTCATAAAAATTTTCTCCTTGAAGTTTCATGGTTTTAGAATTTACATTTAGGTCTGGGAGTTAATTTTTGTATTTGGTGCAGGTATGGATTGAACTTCATTCTTTTTAAGGAGGCTTCAACACAGGGCTTGAACTCACAACCTTGAGATCAAGACCTGAGCTGAAATCAAGAGTCGAACACTTAACCAACAGAACCACTCCAGTGGTCCATATCTGGTATATTTTTTATCTTGTGCATTGTAGGTTTGACCTCTAGAAGTTTGACTTGGGTCTTTTAAAAAAATATCTTCCAGGTCTTAAGGTTTTTGAACCTATTGGAATACAGGTATGAAAACTGTTTTAATGTCTCCAAATTCTAATAGTGTCATTTCTAGGTTGGTGTCATTTTCTCCTCATTGTGGGTCCTGTTTTCTTGATTCTTTGCATGCCTGATATTTTTTATTTTTTCGGGACCAGACATTGTGATTCCTAAATCGTAGGGTGCTGAACATTTCTGTATTCCTCTAAAAATTCTTGAGTCCTTTTCTGGAATGAAATTAGGTTACTTGGAAAGAGTTTGATCCTCATAAATTTTGCTTCTAAGGTTTCTTAGGTGGGTCTAGAACACTCAGGATGGAGCCAGTCCTTTCCCATGGCTAAGGGAAACCCTTCTGTTTCCTATGCAATGCCCCATGAGTCATGAGGTTTTCCAAGACGACAGACAGAAAATGCACCATTCCCTGCCCTGTGTTAGAGGGGACGCGGTTGCCTGGAATCCTCTCTAGGGGTTCACTCCTTGCATTCAGCTCATTTCCTCACATGCACATGGTGATGAGTTCTCAAGGAGTTTTCTCTCTGAGCAGCTCTTTCCTCCTGGCTTGCCCATCCTGCAGACTCTAGATGCTTTAGTCTCTCCATCTCTAAGCTCTGTCTCCTTAATGCCTGAATACAAGGAATTCCACTTGGGGTTCCCCTTTCTGCAGCACGGCCTGGAACTTTCTCCAGCACAGCCTGGAACTTTCTCCAGCTGGGGCATGTGTGGGCCTTATCTCATTTGTTTTCCATCTTTGGGGGATCACAGTCCTTCACTGCCTAATGTTTAGTATCTTAAAAATTATTTGATTACCTGTCCTTTTTTTTGTGGGGAGGCAGTTGTTTTAGGTGAGAGAGCAAATTGCTCCCTGTTGCTCCATCGTATCTGGAAACTAAAGTCCTGCTACCACTTTTAAGGACCTACTACATGTAAAACACTGTGCAAGATGCTTAACACACATGGCCACAGTTAGTCCTCATAAACACAGTAGAAAGGAGTGTTACTGACTCCATTTTACAGATGAATAAACTGATGCTCTGAGAAGCTAAACATTTAGCTCACAAACAAGTACAGGGGCCAGGATTCAAACCAAGGTTTGTTCAACTATACGTGCATTCTCTATTTATAATATAAAACCTCCTCTCTGGCAGCAGAGAGGAGTGTAAGAAAGGTAAAACAAGTCATTAAAGCAAACTCTGGGACTTTCCACAGCATTCAATTGTTTACGCTTACTTTTTTCTCTGCTACTTAGGAAAAGAGTCTATTAGCTTTAGTTTAAAAAAAAAAGTTGTAGCAGCCAATTATTTCAGGGAGAAACACATCTTGAAGGCTGAGGGTCTCTTGTTACTGTTTTTTGGCTTTTCCCCTTTCCTTTTTTTAAACCACACTGTGTGACCATTGTGTTTCCATTCCATCCTGACACATGTCACAGGCTTTTGAGGCCTTCTAGAACAGCGCTTAGAGCACAACCTGGGGTCAACCCTCAGCTCCACCAGGGGGAGCACCATGACTTAACTTTGCCAAGTGTCAGAGTCCCACACCTGTAGGGTGAAGAAAATGAAGGAAGCTACCCTTTTGGGAGAATGAGATTGAGATATTCCCCTAGCTTAGCACCTGGCACCCAACAGGTGCTCTTTACATGTTCACTTTTTAAAATAAAAAATGTTCATTATTTTGGAGAGAGTTCATTATTTCATGAGCAGGGGAGGGGCAGAGAAAGGGGGACAGAGGATCCAAAGTGGGTTCTGCCCAGACAGCAGAGAGCCCGATGCGAGGCTTGAACTCACAAACCGTGAGATCATGACCAGAGCTGAGGTTGACGTTTAATCGACTGAGCCACCCAGGCGCCCCTAAATATTCACTTTTAGTACACATTCAATGAAGACAACAGAGAGCAGAATTTTCCACCCTCAGCACTACCGATATTTGGTGCCAGATCATTCTTCCTGGGGGTGGTGGCCAGCCATCCTGTGCACAGTGGGATGTTTCGCAGCATCCCAGGCCTCCACCCACCGGATGCCTGTAGCGGCCGGTCCCCATCTCCCAGGCTGGCCACCAAAAAGTCTCCATATATTGCCAAATGTCCCTTGGGGGCAAAACTGCTCCCAGTTAATAATCAGATATATAACAACTGGATGTATACTTCCTATGTGTCTAAATGTCCTTTACAAGCCTATAGTTGTGAGGTGTCCCACAGGCATAGCACGACATCTCTGAAAATCACCAGGACCTCATCTATCACACCAGCCTCCTCTTGTGTTCCCATCTCAGTGCCAGGTACTCAAGGCAGAAAGTTGGGGTCACCTGGCCTTCCCCCAACCCCCTGACCCCTTTTCCCCACACTGACCCACAGTCTCCTCTGG
>NW_027533256.1:9134074-9159278 GCF_008692635.1 Crocuta crocuta
CTGACCCACAGTCTCCTCTGGTGGTCTCATCCAGTCTCAAGACTCTATGTGACGGCTATGCCAACCCTATGCTGATGACTTCCAAGTTCACTGTCCCCTGCCCTCCAGACCCCACTATCCACTGCCTGCTCCACCAGGACGTCTCCAGGCAGTACCCACTTAACCAGGTATGAAATCCACTTCTGGATCCGCCACACCCTCCCCTTCCCCGATGAGGGTGGCTCCCTCTTCCAGCTACTCAAGTGGCAACCAGATGTATCTTCAGGTCTGCTCTCTCTCATTTCACACCCATTCCTATCAGTAAGTTCCACTGCCTCCTCCTTCAAAAGATCTTCAAAATCTGACCCCCTCTCCCTCTTTCACCGGGTCCCAGCCACCATCCTCTGTCTTCTGGATTCCTGGCGAGCTCTCTAGGCCCTCCCTTGCCCCTACAGTCTGTTCTCAATATGGCAGCCATAATCGTTTGGTAAGACCTAATCAGCTCACGCACCTCTGCTCAAAGCAAAGAGTGCCCCTCTCAGCAGAGTCCTTGCAATGATCTTCCAGGCTGCTCACCCCCCATCCGCCATCCTGCGCCAGCCCTCCCGCTACTCCTCTGATTTCATGGCCACTCTCCCCTTTGCTCTAGGCCATTCCTCGAGCCACCAGGCACATCCTTGACTGAAGGTCTTTGCTCCTGCCCTTGCTGTTGCCTCAGCTGTTCTCTCAGACACTCCCTCACCTCCTTGAGGTCTTTCCTCAAATGTGGCCTTCTTGGGGAATCTTTTCTGACAACTCTATTTCAACGTCACCATCCACTCCAACCCACGCCCCTTCCTGTCCTTACTTTTTCCATAGCACTTATCACACTCCAGCACCCTTATAGTTTACACGATACACTTATTTATACTGTTTATCTTTGGCCCACCCCACTCATCTGTCTTACAAGCAGCTCCAGCACACCAAGCAGTGCCTGGCATGGGAGGGCATGCACGGAATCTGGGAGGAACGGAGGGTTAATTGTGGCGGCGGCAGAACCAAGGTGGCGGGCACACGCAAAGCACTGGCTCTGAGGTAGGCATGATGGTAACAAATGGATGAGCATCACAAGTTTGAACACTCACGAAGGAAGTGGTATTATTATCCTCATTGGACAGGGAAGGAAACTGAGGCCCAGAGAGGTTTGGAAACACATCCAAGCTGTAAAGATCACTGAAATAAGGACCATAGGCAGACTCGTTCCTAACCCTGTCCCCACTCCGCTTGAGGCACCAGGTGACCCAGCCAGGACCCCAACCCAGCTTTTCTTGTTCCCACCTGGGCTTTCTTCCCCTCTGAGCCCCTGAATTTAAGAACTTCCTTTTGTGCTGGAGCCTTTCTTTCCACCCAAGCAAGGGGCTTTGGGGAAAAAGTGGGGACCCCAAAATGCAGTGTCTCCAGGCACAGGATCAAGAGGAACCCCCATCTCTCAACTTTTCTGTACAGATATTTTTATAATAGAAAGGAAAAAGAGTAAATGATATTTATGAAAGCATTTTGTAAACCACTGTAGCCCACGGGACTCATTCTAGGACATTCATTGTCGTTCTGATGTAATTAATCAAATACTATCTGTATTAGGCCAGCTGTTACGGAAAATCGTTCAAAAAATAAAAATCACTATTTAAAGGTATTAGTAACTGCAATATAGGCCTTGTCACAGGACCCAATGTCATTCTGCTGGCAGCCCAGGGGAGTGGGGAGCCCCAGGGAAGCCCCCACTGATGGATTCCCAAGGGTGGGGGCCAAGTGCAAGAACACAGCTGAGAATACTATCTGGGATGGTGTGGTCCAACGGAAATATAATGAGAGCCACACCCTCATTATTTTTAAATGTGTTGGTAGCTACATTGAAAAGTATAAAGAAACAGGTGACATTATTTTGAATAATAGGTTTCATTTATCCCAGTACACCCAAAATAGTACCATTCGTGTCAACCTGTAACTGATAACTGTAATGTATTTTTATACTAAGTCTTCAAAATCTAGTGTGTATTTTGTACAGAGAGCACATCCAGACTAGCCACAGGTCACAGGCTCAGTAGCCAGATGTGCTGGTGACTACAGGACAGCTTTGAGGCAGCCTAGACTGGGGCTGCTAGGAGGGGAGAAGAGCCACCCTCAGATTTGCAGGGACTGTGGGAGGCGGGGCAGCTCTGAGCAGTGCCTTCGAGGCAGCTTGGCTTTTGGCTTTTCTGCAGTCCCTGCCCATCCCTGCCAGACCACACCAGGCTGAATCCGCTGCCCTCGGGCTCCGGTCCTTGTCTCCACTCCTTTCTCTTGACCCACTTGGAGTTATCAAAGGCCACTTGCCCTTCAAGGGTTAATCATCCCTAGCCTACTGTCCCCGCAACCTGCTTTTGACCCTGGCTGCCCACTTACCCCAGGGCTGACGCCTGCTCCTCTTCAGATGCCTGGCCGGCCAGAAGGGCATGATGTGGCAGAGCTGGGGCCGTGGCTGGAGGAGCGACCACGAGACACAGCCAGGCCAGGGGCGGAGGCCAGGTGCACTGGTGGGTGGGTGGCTCAGGGCTCAGGAGCCACGGCTGCCTGTGTGCTCTGCCCGAGGGCACTGGGCCAGGCCCTTTTTGTCTCCTTTGGGGAACTTCTGCACTTCTCAGCACCCCAGCCCCAAAGCTGGGACTGTCCAGGGCGGGGCGAAGAGTCCAGAGCAGGATTCCCCAGCGGGCCTTCCCCAGGTGCTGGTGCTCTCACAGGGTCCGCTGGTTTTTATCCAAGGAAATCCCTCCGCAGGTGTCCTGCATCAGCCACCATGTGCTCCCTCCCCCGCATAGAGTGGGTTCCCGTCTTCCCTGGGTCTGTTCTGTCCCCCAGCTTGCTAGGTGCTGAAAGCACAGGGCTGGACCCCCAGCCCCGTCAACTCTGTGCCTCACAGTCCTCTCCAAGTGGAGCCTCGGAAAGCCCACCTCAGTACATTGGTGTGGCCTCTATGAATCCATGGAGAAGCCTGAGTAAGAAGTCTTTACTGGCCACATACTCTTTCAGGTTCCATTTCTTCATCAGCAAAATGAGGCCAATAATGGGATCTATCTGGCGAGGTTCTGGTGGGGATCGAATGAGACAAGGAAGCCGTGAAGTGGGTGCACCATCTGCACCTGCTTTCTAAGTCACTAACATCCCTGGGGCAGACAGGGAAGACAGAGCCTGGGGGCTTCCGTGGCCCAGGACCACCCAGCTGGGATCTGGCACAGCCAGGACTTGAACTCAGCTGTTTGGGACTCTTTCCATGAAATCAGCTGCCATCCTTAGGGTGTCTCCGCCACCCTTGATACAAAAAGAGCTGTAGACAGGGACACCTGGGTGGCTCAGTCAGTTAAGCATCAGGTTTTTTTTTTTTTTAATGTTAATTTATTTTTGAGAGAAAGGAGTGTAAGCAGGGCAGGGGCAGAGAGAGAGGGAGACACAGAATCCGAAGCAGGCTCCAGTCTCTGAGCTGTCAGCGCAGAACCTCCTTGGGATCCTCCATCTCCCTCTCTCTCTGCCCTTCCCCACCCCCCAAAAGATAATTTAAAAAAGAGAGCTGGAGACGCCCCCTTGTGCAGCCTGGCTGTCCTTCCTGTATTACTCTTTCCCTCCAGGACAGTGTCAGAACTGGGATCATGGGAAGCTCTGAAGTTACTTCCTAAAGGCCTGAGGCAGGCACCTGGCACTAAACTCTGGTGAGAGGCTATGCTGGTGTTGATGCCACCTGCTGAATTGCCCATCTTCCCCATTAGTCCGTCCGTCCATCCATCCATCCATCCATCCATCCATCTATCCATCCCTTCAACAAAGAAAAGCAGCCAATTAAAAACAAAGCGCATCTGCTTAAAGCTCTTCAGAGGGCCTACTGTTCTTGGAATGGAATCAACCCTGCTGTGACCTTGGGGTCCCAGGCCCCATGACCACACGTCCATCCACTTGCCCACCCTTATTGCCGTCAGCCATTTGGGCCTTCTTTCTCTTCCTCAGATTCACTCTCTTCGAACTAGAAGCTGTGTACTGACAGGCACCTGGAATGTTGTTCCCCCAGCTCCCTGGCACCTTCAGACCTCAGCTCAGACTTCAATTTAGAGAAACCTTCCCTGGGTGGGAAGTTCTGTCAAGTAACTGTCCCTCCTGCCCTGTCATGCTCTTCTCTCTCTCGAGCTTATCACATTGGGAATTAGCTTATTTGTGTGTATACGTGTTTACTGTGTCTCTGCTAAAGAATATAAGTTTCAGGAAAGCGGGGCTTGCCTCCATTGGTCTGGCTGGTATCTCCCAAGACTGGTCCAGTGTCTCGAAAAGGGTGGCAGTGGTCACTGTGGGGACACATGGAAAGCTCTGTGGAAGGGACAGGCAATCTCTCTTAGTACAACGTCCAAGTTTGATTGGGTGTTTACAATATTCTGAGCTCGGTTTCTACACATTGCCTATTTTAGCTTAGTATTTTAGCTTCACAACGACCCTATAAGGTGGTACAATGATGATACCCACTTTGCAGATGAGAAAACAGAGGCTAGGTAATTTGTCGGAGGTCACATAACTGAGTGCAGCTTCCCAAATGGCCCTGGTCAGCAAGGGGAAACTGCATGTTAACTGGTTTCCTAAAGGGCTGGCCGCTCACAGCCCACTCTTGCAGGCTGAGGATCTGAACCCAGGCAATCTGGCTGCCCTTTGTTCTCTTCGCCCCCTCCCTGTGGTGGGTGGCCTCTAAGCCCCCAGTGAACCCTGCTTCCGGGCATCACGCCCTCCTCAACGTGGGCTGAACCTACTAACTTGCTTTCAATAAATAGAAATGGCAAAAGGTAATAGAGGTCACCTCTGGGATTAGCTTCCAAAGACACTGAGGCTTGTGTTGTGTGTGCCCTCCATGGCAGCAGACCTCAGCCAGGGATGACAGCTCACCTCTGCATTTCTAGAAAGCTGAGATTTATTATCTTAGTTGGGAGAGAAAAAAACAGAGACCAGGGGAAGGTGGAGGGACTGAGTAAAGAGGGTATTGAAAGCTGGGTGTCTAAACACGCAGCCCCTCCCCCACGCTGCTCCATCACCAGGGCAGCACTGCCTGCCAGAGACCCAGGGAGCCCCAGCTCTGTCACCATCTGTCAACAGGGAGGCGATGCCGGCCGAGAGTGGTGGAGGGCAGCACCACAGGAGGTGTCCCGGGGAGCAGAGGAAAGACGGGTCCCCATGGTTCCTTGAGGGCTCTCTTGAATCTGTTTCTCCAAGGAGAAACCCTAGAAGGCACATAACATTTAACATCCCTTTTGATGGAAGTCTTAGGTGAAATAAAAATAGATGGATCCTTCTTCAACATAGATATACCAAAGCCAACACTGCATTTAGTGGAGACACTAGCAGCGTCCCCATCAAGGCCAAGGACAAGCGCAGCTGGCCCACCATCATCACTGTTATTTAACGTTCTCCTGGAAGTCTTCTGCGGTGTAATTCCATCAGAAAAAGAACATAAAACAATGAAAGCGGGAGGCAATGGTACATTGTTCTTTTCATTGCTATTGTTGTTTCTAGAGATGTAGAAAACCAAAGCCAGTGAACTGAAAAATGATGGCAGGCAGTAAGAGAATGCAGGCAGGTGTCGGGACAGAAAACTAATAGACAGAGATCATAAGCTACTTAGAAATGAGAAGAAACAGAAATACCATCGTGTAAGTAGGAAAACCCACATAACAGAATACCAATCCACCCTAAGTTAGTCTATACATAGAACACAAGAAAATACTAATTGCATTTCTTTTTAAAACAAGTTGATTCTGAAGTTCATAACAAAAACCACAAATGCATTTCTGGAAAAAAAAAAAATAGAGACCAATTAATTAGAACGGAGTCGAGTATCCCGCTATACAAGAAGGAAAAGGAGGGAGGCCCCACACTATGTAAGCAGAGAGAGACTCTGGTACGTAACTGGACTTTGGAAATGACAAGTTATTTCAAATGGGCGAGTAGAAGACATTACTTACTAAATGGAAAAGAAACAAGGGGTGGCCCCCTGGAGGGAAATTATCCAGTTGGATCCTTGTATCGCACCTTATTACAAAATAAAAATTCACCATGGATCAAAGATTTAAAGATGAAACATGAAGCCACAGAAGGATCAATGGCAGGAGGAATTTCCGTCTGACCGCGAACTTGGGGAAGGCCTTTCTGAATATGATACAAACACTGGAGACCACAAAAGAAAATTTCACCCCATAAAAGTTAAAAACATTTGCATGGCAAAGAAAGGAAAGTAGAAAGACAATGGCAACAGGAGGGGAGAAGGATAGACAGTCATCACTTGGGAAGCTCTGTAGGAATTAAAAAGAACCAGGATGTGTTTCATGCCCAGATTTGGAAAGTTCTCTGCTAGACACAGGTGAAAACTGCAGTGATATGTGACCAGTTTTGCACAGGAGGGGAGGAGAGGAGAATGGAGGAGATACTTATTCATTTGAATATGGGCAAAATATCTCTGGAAGGAGAGGCGCCTGGGTGGCTTAGTCGGTTAAGCGTCCGACTTTCGCTTAGGTCATGATTTCGCGNAAATGACAGGTGCCTTGGTGGCTCAGTCCATTAAGCGTCTGACTCTCGGTTTTGGCTCAGGTCCATGATCTCATAGGTTTGTGAGTTCGAGTCCTGAGTCAGGCCCTATGCTGGCAGTGGGGAGCCTGCTTGGGATTCTCTCTCTCCACCTCCTCCCCCTTCAAGATAAGTAAATATATTTTTTAAAATATATAAATAAATAAAAACTAAATGACAATAGGATTTACCATAAAGGGACAAGTGAAAGAAACCTGACATCATCTGTGGGCAGTGGGGGCAGTGAGGGGCGGGCTGCAGGCTGTGGGCTGTGTATTCAGCAGGGAATCAGTGAAGGTGGCCCTACAGGGAGCCGGGAGTCACTGGGAGCTGGGGACCCGCTCACCAAGGGGTGGGAGCGGCCTGCAGCTGGAGGTGCTGAGCTGAGGGGGCCCTTCACAGTGTTGGTAGGAGGAGATTCTTGTGTCTCTTTAGGGGAATAGTTTGACAATATCTATCAAAATCTTATACGGCCCAGCAACCCCTTGCAGGGTTTATTTTGTGCATAAATTCGCACATGTGCATAAGGAGGCGGCGATAATAAGCTGGGGACTACGGTCCATCAGGTTACATAAATAATGTACTGATTAAATAAATTATGTACATCCAATAATGTACTGATTACATAAATTATGTACGTGGACAAAGGAACGAGGAAGCAAACAAAGGAGGTGGCGGGTTGTGTGGGAGGGGATAATACATTATTACATGGAGAAAGCAAAAACATGCTGATGGATATGCTTTGGTTTGTGGGGTCATGCATGCACACGGGCGTGCTTGTGCGAGCCCATTGCTGCAAGGGACAGCAGGACACGGGGACCTGGGCTCGCTTCAGGAGAGGGGCAAAGTGCTCAGGAACAGAGAGGCTTACTTCCCCCTATGGACTCTGAAGTGTGCGTGCGTGCGTGCGTGTGTGTTACTATAGGCACAGATTGCTTTTCCTGAGCGAAGATTGTTCCTTTTTATTGTTAAGGGAGGTGGCAGCTCCTGTGTGTGGCCCCAGAGAAGTTAGACCTGCTTGTGCTTTGAGTACTTTGAGCACTTTTTTTCCTTTAAAGATTTGAAGTCACCTCTACGCCCAACGTGGGACTTGAACCCACAACCCTGAGATCAAGAGTCATGTGCTCCACTGACTTAGCCAGCCAGGCACCCCTTGAGTGCTTTTGATTTGGGAAAACGCCCCAGATATCCTCCAGATGGTTTGAGCTCCAACTTCTCCTCTCGCCAGCTCAATCCCACAGTGGAGTTTCATTTCTCAAAACCAGTCTCCCTGGGAAATCTTTTGTGGTTCTGGGGATGTCGGGGTTTTTAGGGAATCCATATTGACCTCACCCCAGCAACACCCGTGGGAGAACTAGGAGTGTGATTTGTCTCACAGGGACAATTGCACAAGGGAAGGAAGAACGTGGGGTGGGCCACAGGGTCCTCTCTGCAATGAATTCCACACCACAGCGTCTCTCCTCTGCCTTCAGGATGTGCCCCCAGCTCACTGCTTCCCACTAGGGCTCCTCTGATCAGCTGAGGGTACCTTTCCAGTCTACCCAGATACTCCCCCATCTCACCAGCCACTCCTGGCACTCAGCCCTACTTATTGTTCCTGGGATATGCCATGCCCATCATGGCTTGGGGTCTCTGCACATGCTCTTCCCTCTTCTTGGGACAGCTTTCCACTTTGCCCATTTGGTAAACTCCTACTCATTCATTAAGACCCAGCTCAAATAGCCCCATCCTCCTTCACCTTCCCTAACTGTTCCCCTCACTCACTCCCAGTTTTCCTTATCCCATTCTCCCTTCCACAAATACCTATTTTTCTTATTTGAGAAAGAGAGAGGGGAGAGAGAGTGTGCACACACGAGCGGAGGAGAAGGGCAGAGGGAGAGAATCTTTTAAGTTTATTTTTTTTGAGAGAGAGACACAGGATGAGTGGGGAAGGGGGAAAAAGGGAGAGGGGCAGAAGATCCTAAGAGGGCTCTGCGCTGAGAGCATCATGTCCGATGTGGGACTTGAACTCAGGAACTGTGAGATCATGACCTGAATCTAAGTCTGATACTCAACCAACTGAGCCACCCAAGGGCCCCACGAGACAGAATCTCAAGCAGGCTCCACACTCGCTCAGCACAGAACCCACACTCGGGGCTTGATCCCATGACTCTGGGATCATGACCTGAGCCAAAAATCAAGAGTCAGATACCTGACTCACTGAGCCACCCCAGTGTCCCTCCCTTGCACAAACACTTATTAAAGGTCTACCGTGTGCCGAGCACTATGCCGTGTGCTGGGGACACAGCAGGGACAAAACCAAGAGGCCCTGCCTGGTGGGGAAGACTGACCTGAACCTTTATCACAAACAAATACAAAACCATAATCAAAAGCCGAGGAAGAATCCAGAGGTCTTGGGGGTGGGGGCTAAGTTTGAGAAAGGCTTCCTCAGGGCCACCTGCCACAAACACCTGGGGTCCACCTGGCTCTGGGCCCAGCCTGCGTCTGCCAGCTCTGGTCTCCTGAGCCTCCTGGGAGCAGTAAGGCAGCATGGCCAGGGCTGGGAAAGACCACTGATGCACTGATGGTAATGCACTGATGATGCACTGCCCCTACTCCCCTTTAAAAATAACTTTCATGGAGAAAAGAAACAAAAGTTAAAAATAGCAACATGTTAAAATGGATTATGCCAGGTGCCAGAGGAAAAGCAAGTTCTGCCCAAGGGTGGGTGAAGAGGGGTGGGTCTGACACTTAGAATCGAAAAAAAAAGTGCTTTATGCAGTGACCTGGAGGGAATAATGGCTGAATTCATTATTCTAAGGAAGGACAAGGGAGCTAACATTTATGAAGCGCCCACTCTGTGCCAGCCTCCTTACCAACACTCAGATTCAGCCTCTCCCAGGTCTCTGCAGGGCGGGGTGCCTTACTTCTACAGCTACAATGTCAGGGGCAGAGGTAAAGAGCCCCCTCTCCCCCGATAATGCCTGCCGGCCAAGGCTGGTACCCCTCCCAGCAAGTATGTGCAGGAGACGCTGAGACCATGGTCCAGGATCCTGAGCCCTGGGATCTAGTAAGTAAGGGAGGCTGGATCTGCACCCAGGGTCCCTCCTAGGTCCCCACTCAGCCTCCAGGGCTCCCTTCTAGGCTTCTTGGGATGATAGATGCATCCAGTCCCTCTCCTACACCTGATAGAACATTCTGCTCCCAGTGGGTGCACCAACACATCTGTTAAGTACGTGACCAAGCACTGTGGGCTGATACAATGTGTTACTAACGGCAGGAACCTGGTACCCTTGCTACTTCTCATTGCTACCGAATATTTTCCCCTACTAACTTCTCGAGGCTTAGCCTGCGTTCCTCAAAACCAAAGCCTGAGACAAGTGCTCCTGCGCTGGTGTGTCTGGGAAGCTACCTCAGGGAGAGGTGCAGGGCAGGGAAGGAGCCTGGGAACGGGGAGAGCCCGGAAAAATGTGGGATGGAGCAGGCTGCTGCTCTAGGGGCCCTGGGGGCCCCATCCTGCTGGCCTAGTCCTTGCTGCCTTATAAAATGTGTATCAGAGCTCCCAGCCAAGGGATGAAAGGGGAGCAGCCATCCACTGGCTCCATTCACCCACTGGTCAAGGGTGGTCCTGGGAGTTTTACCTTCCCTCTCCTCCCCCTCCCCCACATGCTCTGGAGCGTGGGGGTGGGGGGGTAGCTCTTCCTTTCAAAGAGGCAACAGATACTTGGGGAGACCCTACAGCGCTAACTCTGTTTGGCACAGGGATAGTGTGGAGGGGGTACCTGGGTGAACAAGACAGGCAATGCCCCACTCCCCTGGAGCTTAATCTCTGGAGGAGGGGTGTGGGGAGGGAGATGGCCAAAGGACAAGGAAGCAAACAAAGGAAGGAGGCAAGCTCAAATGTGGGTCAGGAAAGGCCGGCTTGAGAAGGGGACCCTTGAGCTGAGCACTAAATGACTAGAGGGGCTGGCTTTCCTGCACTGATCTGTTTCCAGGCACAGTGGACAGCAATTGCAAAGGCCCTGGGATAGGAAAAGTACTGAGGTCCTTTGTGCGGCTCAGTGTACCCAGGAGAGTGCTAGTTAGGCAGGAGGTAGATAGGAGGCTGTGGCAGGTACCCAGGGAGAAGATGCCATGGTGTGCACCAAGCAGGGACGGGTGCAGGGAAGAACAAAAGCCTAGGTTCGGTTTCAGGATCTGTCTTGTTGGTAGTGATCCAGAGGAAGTGCAAGAACAAGGATCAGCCTCCAGGCACTAGGCCCAATGCTGGGAACTGCCTGGGGGGCTCCGTCAGTTAAGTCAGTTAAGCAGCCGAATGGTTTCGGCTCAGGTCATGATCTCACGATTCCATGAGGTCAGGCCCCAAGTTGGGCTCTGTGCTGACAGCGTGCAGCCAGCCTGGTATTCTCTCTCTCCCCCTCTCTCTCTGCTCCTCCCCCAATCGCAATGTCTCATTCTCTCTCAAAATACATATACTTAAAAAAAAGGTTTTTTTTTTTTTTTAAAGAGGAGGGGTATCCCACGTCACCATCTCCAGAAACTGCACATTTTAGACAACATCTAAAAAATAAAAACCACTTTGTAATTTTAAAATGCTGGTGGTTTCCCTTCTCTTCCATCCCCTTCCCAGCCCGGCCCCTCCCCAGCTCCAGCCCAGCTGCTCGACAAGCACGGACTCAGGGACCCCTGCCCTTTCCTTGGCTGTTGGCTCCTGGCACCCAGGCCCCCTAGACTGGCCTCACGGGGGAAGGCCTGGGGTACTGGGCAGGGGCCCATCTCTACTCAAGGGCCTGGATGAGGTCCTTACCCCTGACACCAGGGGCTGGCAGCCCCCCCCCCCATCTCTGTTCCTCCTTTTGTCCCGCAGGTGCTGGTCTGAGAACCCCAGCCCGGAAGGGCATTCTGGGACCCTGTCGCGGCACAGCCTGAATCCTGCCAGGCACCATGCTAGGAACTGGGGACACAAATGAAGCGCCGGCCCTCAGGGAGCCAAGGGCAGGCGGGTCAGCCACAGACTGGGAAGCTGCCTGGGAGCGGCAGCTCCGAATCGGGAGGGGAGGGGAGGGATGGCTCTTTATCATGGAGCTAGTCAGCCCCGTTCCCAGTTCTGCATCACAAAACCTCCACCCACAGGCACTCTCCCCGCTCAGGCGGTGGGGGAATAAAGCTCGCAGGCAGCTAGGTTCCCTCCAGCAGCCTGGAGGGGCAGAGGAAGCAGAATTTTCTAGGGTAAACATTTCCACTCCCCCAGACAAGCTGGGCTTCCTGGCCAAGGCCAGTGCCACAGGCGGGCAGGTCTGGAGGGCTGCCTGGAGGCAGGTGGCAGCAAATGTAGTCAAAGGCCTGTAAGTAGTTTTGCAGGGTGGGGAGAAGGGCTGAGCGCGGAGGTAAGCTCAGGGAAAGTGACTGCCGAATGGCACTCCGTGCCCGTGATCTACCCACTCAATCCCAAACTCACCCCGGCCTCCCTGTTCCTTTCGGCCTGCTCCAGGCACTCAGGTGGACATTTGTTGAGCCAGAAAATCTATGCTGGGCAAATGAGAAATTCCCTTGATTTAGTCTGAACACCATGGATCTCTCACTGGTGCTCTTCTCCTTTGCCGGGGTTCTGGTGATGCCAGTTAGATGTGGGCCCACTTCCAGCAGGTGTGTGAGACCTCAGGACTTCTGCTAATGTCCTCCCCACCCTCTTTTCACCCAAATTGTTCTGGTTCTTAAAAATAAACATACAGTGTTTATAAGCTGCCTCCCCTGGGGGGCCAGATATAAACCACCAGAGAAGAAGTCTTGCTGGGATGGAAGTTAAATGTGTTCCAGCACCACTGCCTAGTTCAGCTCCTTGAGGCTGCCACTCACATTATAGTCTAAGTGCATGGAATCCTCTGAAGGCACCCATTCATCTTATAGTTTTAATGAATGGCACTCCTGGAAAATGACATTATCATCATCATCATCACCACCGCTCTTATTCACAAAGTCTAAGTGCCTGGCACCCCTTCTCCCCAACACCTCCAGACGGCCACTCTCATTGTAGTCTAAATGAATGGCACCCTCTGGTGGCACCAATTCACACTGTAGTTTATGTGAATCCCCACCCCCCGCGAAGTTCCGGAGTTGTGCAACATGGTAGCCTATAAGTTCTCACATTTAAGCCTTAAAACGATCTTGAGGAAGTACTTATCTTTCCACTTTCTACAGGAAAAAAAAAAAACAAAAAAAAACCTTCCCAAGATCTCCCAGCCAGAGAGCCAGAGCTGAGATTTTATGCCTTGTCTAACTGATGTCCACCGCTTTTCCCCTCAGCAGAGCTGGAAGACTGAGGGGCAAAACCTCAATCCCCAGCCTCTCAGGGCTTCCTGCCCCATTCAGTCCCACAGCAAGGCCCCAAGCTAGGCCTTATGGATCCCATTTGGGAAATTGATAGGCACTACATAGGGATATGACACCCCCTACAGACAGGGAAATTGAGGTGCTTTGCCTGAAATGCTGCTGCCAGTGAATGATGGGGCCTGTCTGCCTCAGAGAGAGGACCAGCTTTCCAGGGCATCCTGCCGTCTACCAGGATGGGAAGATTCCAGTTCACCAGCCAGGGCTCAGACACTGGGGTGGTCTTGAGACGGGTGTTGTTTACATGGTGGTGGTGCTTCACGAGGGTCCCTAAGCCACCTCCCCTGGGTGGCAGTCTCTCACATGGTCCTCACCCCAGGTTTCCACTGCCAGGGTCCTTGTTCAGAGTCACACTTGGTGCTGCAGTTGTGTGTAAGGGCCCCATCACTGGTCAGAGGATGGCCCAGTGTCCTTTGTGACCAACGGTTACTAGGGACTTGTCAGGGACCTGCCAAGGACATTTAAAAACCTACCATGGGAGCCCGGACATCAGGGCACAGCAGCTCAAAGAGGGAGTTCCTGGGTCGTGGCCGCCAGGCCCTTGTGGGTCCCTCAGACCACAAGCAGACACTGCAGGGCTACTGCAGGCACTTGGCCTCAGGCACAGCGGGGACAGCTACGCGGCCTCCTTTGGGAGGAATGTCTGATTTTCTATGCAACACGTGGTTGGGTGCCAATGGGGAAAGACGAGAACTGGGAGGTCATCAAACCCTTTAACCAAATGGGGGCTCCAGCCATACCCACATCCTAAAGGGGACACAGGAGGGCTGGCTAGGTCACTGCAGTGCTGGCAGCTCTGCGAGGGAGGGCCCAGAGGTTAGGGGGGAACTGCTGCCCAGTGCGGGGGGGTTGTCGGCAAGGCTCCGGGAGGTCCCATGGCAGAGAAAACACTTAGCCCCACTGAACTCCTCCAAGGTACCGCAAGACACATCACCCATCACTAATGGGACACCTGCTACCGTCCTGAGGGCAGAGCAGGGCTCCTGAGATTGCACTGTGGGTGCGGCTGAGGGTGGGGGAGCTGATGAGGACCCTGCTGAGGTCCTCGCCTGTCCTGGTGAGGACGCCAGGGCCCTGATTCTGGAGAGGGGCATCATCTCCGGCTCCCTCCCTGATGACCCCCGATTCTTCACTCTCTTCTGTCCCCGCAACCATAACTGAGCAAGCCCGCATGTGGCCTGATGACAGGGCTACCCCGAGCTGGGCCATGGGAGTGGGGGCTAGGGGACTGCTGTGAAGGGCACGCGGTCATCTGCAGGGAGCTGAATGCCGGCCGGCACTCCCTTGGCTGGCCAGCCTGGTGCAGGGCACACTCCGGGCCAGCGTGGTGCACCAGAGTCGGTGCTGGAGCCCAGGGGCCTCACCTGGGAGCACCCGGGACGGGGAGGGCCGCGGCACCCCCATCGGTGGGGCAGAGGGGTGCCCTCCGGCAGGGCCCAGACGGGACGCCGAGCACAGCAGAGCTTTGTTCCAACCTCCGCCATCGAGCGCCGTGCAGACGCTCTGTGAATGGCACTGTTGTGGTATTTTAAGGAGATTCTACAAATAGCACTAACTCAGAATGGGCCTCAGAGCCAGCTCATGAATGCGGCAGTGGCGAGGGCGGGCCAGCCTGGGAGCCCCAGGGAGACAATGGGGCCTCACAGGGGAGGTAGGGCAGGATGCTGGGTGACCCTGGCCTTTTCTGGGGCTCCGTGGCCTCATTTCCCCCCAGACGCAAGGCACCCGGGCCCTGCCCCCAATTCTGATGGGCGGCTTCCTGGGAATTTACTGGGAAGGAGCAGCTCCCCAGCCTTTCTGAATAAAAAGAGGGGATGCAACATCCTTCTGGCGCCTGCCACCCCCGGATCTCTAAGCTCTGATGATGTCCTGTGGGTCACAGGGGAGGGGAGCACAGGAAGGAAGAATGTCCTTAGGTTTTTATCACAAGTCACTTTATTAGGTAGCCAGAGAAACCTCAAAGACTCATAGTCCTAGCAGCCAAGGACTATTAACTGGGATCTTTCCAGAAGGGTCCATTCTTGAGACTTGAAAGACAGCGGAGGGAAGAGAAGAAGAACAGGGCTCGGGGGTCATTCCAAGAGAGGCTCAAATGTAAGGAGACCTCTCGGTCTCGTGTCTTCATCTCGAAGACCAACGGTATCAGACCTCTCTCACAGTGAAGCTCAAAAATTTGGAGGCAAAGCCTATGCTGTGCTTGGCACCAAAGGCACTCAACAAGTGTTAGCCTCGCTTCCTTCCTAAATGAAAGACCATTTATTTAATAGATGAGTGCATTCCACACATAAAATATTTCTGAACTACAGCTGAGAAACTGGGCAGGCATAAAGGGATCCCTCTTGACCTTATGAATCTACAAAGACATCAAATCAGGGCTGAGGAGTCAATGCAAATGAGCAAGACAGGGCAACAGAGCAGGCCGGGGTCTGTGGCAAAATAGAGAGACTCAGATCTGAACCCGTCTGTCCATTATGGTACTTAGGACATGCTGATACAACAGAGGAAAGATCTGGGTTGGTTTTTTTTTGTTGTTTTTTTTTTACTGTTTATTTTTGAGAGAGAGAGAGAGAGAAACAGCATGAGTGGGAAAGGGGCAGAGAGAGAGAAAGGGGCACAGAATCTGAAGCAGGCTCCAGGCTCTGAGCTGACAGCTTGAACTCACAAACTGTGAGATCATGACCTGAGCTGAGGTCAGACGCTTAACTGACTAAGCCACCAAGGCATCCCGAGGAAAGATCATTTTTGACAGAGCTGCCTTGAACTCCCTAGCACATTCTGAGCAGGGCCCATGGCCGAGGCATGGATGGTGCATCCAGCTGTTAGAGGTGGCATGAAAGGGTGGCTCTCCCACATCCATGGGCTCCCACTGCCCAACCCTCAACCATGCCTTGAGTAACACCTGGTGTCCTGCCCCTCCCCTCCATTAAACACTGGGGTCTGGAATTGCAATAGCCTCTCTGTACGTGACTGAGCACAGTTCTGTGCACAGAATGTGCACTCAATCCATACACACTAAATGAGAATGAAGTTAGAAAGACTTGTCCAGGGCCAAGAGTACAGGGGACCCCAGAATCAAGGGACTGGGCAACTGATATGCTGTGCGGCCTTAAGCAAAGTCACTTCCTCTCTTTGGGGCTTTTTAAAAAACTACTATGGAAAGTGAGAAAGTCTGGCTGGGTGATCTCTGAGGACCTCTCAGCCCACTCTCTCTGAGCCCTTATGTTACATCTATAAGTACTGATGATTGATCCCTGGTATTGAATGGTGGATGTTTTCCTTAACCCTCCCCTGGGAGGTCTTCCCTGGAAAAACCTTGCTTGTTCCCCACGTTGAATTGGGACAAGGTAGGTAGTAGCTTGTTCACAGGCAGGTGGCCCTGGACACAGCCCTGGGACCTTGCTAAATTAGAAGCTCCTGCTGTCCTCATAGTCCCAGCTGGTTGGGGAAGGCAGCATTTGGTGCTGGGTGGCACTGATCCTACCCAGGTCTTTTTCCTGCACAACCTCACTGTATCAGGCAGGGGTGGCAGAAGAGGCAATGCGTTCCCTGCTGTGGGACCAAGGCCTGGAGCCCAGGCACATGCCCAGAGGCACGCAGGTCAATGTGGGAGAGTCACGACTTGATCCCAGGGTGCCTAGACTCCAAGGCTGTTCCTGCTGCCCCCCTACTTTGCATCCCCAACCTATAAGAGACTCACACACTGTCCCAATGAGCCATGTGCCCTAGGAGAGTGACACAGATCTCTCTTCATCCGACTATCCTACTCAATCAATGAAGGAAAGTACCTAATCTCAAAGATATTTCCTTGCTCCCAAATTCAGGGGCTCTCTTCTCCAGAAGTCAGTGATGTACATTGACTGGGTTGTGTCCAAAATCCTGAATGAAGGCTCTGCGGGGACCAGGGCCAATCAGAACAGGGGGGCCTTACTCTGCTGGGCCAGGCCTGAAGTTTCTGGTCCTAGATTGCAAGGAGACTGCAGAGCCCTGGGGAGGCTGGGGATAGGGATGATTTAGTGACTGGTAAGGAAGCACTTCTGCGTTTTACAAACCTCCTAGCCTTTGTGGTGAGTGCCATCTGATTATGAGCCAAGGCTGCAGACCTCCTGGGCAGGAAGGAATCTGAGAGCCTGCCAGGTGAGGGCCCTCCTCAGGGAGGTCTGAGAAGGAGGCTGGTGAACAGGTGCGGAGGAAGACGGCCCCACGCCAGATCCACATCTGTGTTCCGTTCTTATACAGTCACGTGACAGGCAGGCAGCGGCCACTGTGACATCACTGGCTGTGATGGGCTCATTTGAGTCTGAAAAGACTGAAGTGAACCTGGGAAAGGGGGTGGCTGCTTCCACAAGGCCCCTGTGGGCTCAGTGCACACCATGTGACTGAGCACCCTCTCCGGCTGCTGGACTTGGCTCCTGGCTCAGCCCGGGGAGCTGACTGAGAAGGTCTGAAGCACAAGCATCCTCGGTCCCCATGGGTGTCTGAGCAGGGTCAGGGACACCACAGCCCTGGGCCTAAAGGGAACTCCATGGGGCTGGGGGCGGCGGGCAGGTCCTGTGTGTGACTGATCCTCAGAGAGGAAGTTGGCCCTGCTGAAGCCACAAAGGAGAAGCTGCTGGTCTGGGACTAACCTTTGACTCTTTCTAAGCTGGATGTGACCGGGGGTGGCCAGCTTTCTGTTCCAAGTTTCGTGCCTAAAGGGCGTGTGCTGCTTTTTGTTTTAGGAGCTGCTCTGCTCCTAGTTGTCAAAGTGAATGCCTGGCTCTAGGTCCTGTGGTACTGAATGAACTCAATGTGGAGTGCGGGCTGGGAGTGTGGCCTCTGGTACCAGACAGCCTGCGTTGGGCTCCCGGTTCTGAGCGACTTTGGGCATAAAACTCAATGCCTCAGTTTCCCCATTTCTAAAATGACACAAAGAACACCCTTGAAGGTGACCATGAGGATTATTAAGTGAATTCGTACATGTACAGTGATCAGGACGGGGCTTGGCATGTGGTGGGTGTTATGTGATAAGTGCTTTGCTTTCAGCAAAGCAACACTGGCCTCATCAGGTTTTAGCATCTACCTAAGCCTTGAGTGAAATAATCATCACTTCTGATATCAGACATGTTGGTGAGCTTGTCAGTATTTACAGACAAAGGTATCCCTCTCAGGCTCAAAGACATGACTTGTCCCCAAGACTGCACAGACAGCAGGTGGCACAGCCGAAATGCAGAACCGGGCCTGCCCAACTCAGAGTTCCATGAGCTTCTGACATTTCACACTGCCTCCCAGAAACCAAGCCCTCAAGCACCCTAATTCACTGCCAATTCCGCCCTGAACATCCAGGTAGTTTAGGTAAAAAGAACAAGGCCTAAACCAGAGAAAACCCAGGAACTGCTCCCTGACCTTGGTATGACTTAGCATCTCAGAAAGTCCCCCACTGCAGCCACTTGATCCGGCTCGTGGATCCCTGAAAAAGCCCCATGTACATAGCGCTATCATGGTGTGACCTGACTCACTCCGCAGAAAAGCCCCATCTCCAGGGCATTTGTCAAAAACAACCAGGGGTAATTCACCATCACTACAGCTGTTGAAAGCGGGGATACTGATTTGGGCAAACAAGGCTGGCCGCCAGGAAGATCCGGGGACAGAGAAATCCACAAGGAGCTTTGAAAAGCCCTGACATGTTTCGGGTGATCTAGAAGCCCATGAGCACGTGTACAGTCATGTAGATGAGAAGGAAAGACCTGGGAAGTCCCCAGTCTCTCGTTTCTGGCCAACTACGCACAGTAGGGAGTGAAGCCTCAGACAGTCATAAACTCTCTGAGCACTGAAGGTGCATTCGGAGAAATTCTAAATGGAACCCTTCTTTTTTTTTTTAATTTTCTTAATGTTTATTTATTTTTGAGAGAGAGAGAGAGAGTGCGCGAGCATGAGCAGGGGAGGGGCAGACACAGAATCTGAAGCAGGCTCCAGGCTCTGAGCCATCAGCACAGAGCCCAAAGCAGGCTCGAACTCACGAACCATGAGATCATGACCTGAGCTGAAGTCAGATGCTTAACCGACTGAGCCACATGGTGCCCCTAAAGGGAACCCTTCAGGCAAAAATCAAAAGAACATTAGATGGTCACTCAAATCTACATGAAGAAATAAAGAGCACCAATCAAGGTAACTATACAGGTAAATGTAAAAGATAGTATAAATGTATGTTTCCTGGTTTTTTTTCCTTCTATCTGATTTAAAGTTTATTTATTTTGAGAGAGAGAGAAAGAAAGAGAGAGGGTAAATAGGGGGAAAGCAGAGAGAGAGAGAGAGAGAGAGAGAGACTCACAAGCAGGCTCCTCATTGCCTGCGTAAAGCCCAACACGGGGCTTGAATTCACCACTGTGGGATTATGACCTGAGCTGAAATCAAGAGTCTGATGCTTAGCCAACCGAGCCACCCAGGCACCCCTCCTTCTATGTGATTTAAAAGACAACTGCATAAAATTGTGTTGATGGCTTATAATGCATAAAAGATGTAATTAGTATGACAATAATGGCACAAAGGAGGAGAAGAGGGCAGACTGTAATCCCTAGAACAATCACTAAGAAAATAACTTAAGTACTGTAAAGACGGTTGCTTGGGTGGCTCAGTCAGTTAAGTGCCCAAATTTGGCTCAGGTCAGGATCTCACGGTTTGTGGGTTTGAGCCCCGTGTCAGGTTCTGTGCTGACAGGTCAGAGACTGGAGCCTGCTTTTGATTCTGTGTCTCCCTCTCTCTCTGCCCCTCCCCTGCTCACATTCTGTCTCTCTCTCTCTCTCTCTCTTAAAAATGAATAAACATTTAAAAAATACTGTAAAGAAACAAAGGGAAATTAAAATGATACAACAGAAAACATCTACGTAATATAAAAAGAAGTCAGTTATAGAACAAAAATGACATGGCACATAGAAAAACAGCAAAATGGCTGACATAAATTCATCTTCTCAGTAATTATGTCAAATGTAAATGGGTTAAAAATCAAATTACATACTCTCGGAGACATGTTTATATTTAAAAACAAACAGGTAGAAAGTGAAATGTCAGAAAAAGATAGATCATGTAAACAATACTCAAAAGGAGCCAGAAGGGCTATACAAATACAGAACAGACTTTAAGACAAAAATGTTACTGGGGACATAGACATTTTATAAGTATTAAAGGGTCATTCCAGCAGAAAGACACAATTATAAACATATGTCCCCCTAACAACAGAGCTCCAAAATAATAACGCAAAAATGGACAGAACTGAGGTGGAACTGAAGCAAAAATGGACAGAATTGAAGTGGGACTCCACAACACTATCTGGAGGCTTTATGGGTGCCTGGGTGGCTCAGTCAGAAAAGCACGCAACTCTTGGGGCCCCTGGGTGGCTCAATTGGTTAAGCGTCTGACTTTGGCTCAGGTCATGATCTCATGGTTTGTGAGTTCGAGCCCGACAATGGGCTCTCCACTCTCAGCAAGGAACCCTCTTCAGATCCTCTGTCTCCCTCTCTCTTTGCCCCCTCCCCACTTGCTCTCTCTCTCAAAAATAAATAAACATTAAAAAAAAAAAAAGCATGTGACTCTTGATCTGAGGGTTGTGAGTTTGGGCCCTATATTGGATGTAGAGATTACTAAAAAAAATATACAAAAAATTCAGAGACTTTAGTCCATTTTCAATCATGGATAGAACTGGGCAGAAAATCAATATGGAAACAAAAGATTTGAACAACTCAAGGAAGCAAGTAGTCCTAATAAATACCCACAGAACACTCCATCCAACAAGAACTAAATACATGCTCATCTCAAGGGGACATGGAAAGTCTTCCAGGATAGGCCATATGCTAGATCATAAAGTGATCAATGGATTGGATAAAACAAAATATGAATGTATATTCACCAGCCTAAGAGCAATAAATTTAGAAGTCAATAAGAAAAGGAAATTTACAGAAATCACAAATAATGTGGAAATTAAACAACTCACCTCTAAATAACCAAAGAAGAAGTCACAAAAGAAATTTTAAAAACATTTTAAGTTGAAGCGAAAGTGCAACATATTAAAACATATGGGATGCAGCATGCTTAGAGGGAAGCTTATAGCTATAAACACCCACATTATAGAGGAAGAGAGATCAAGTCAATAACCTAAACTTACACCTTCAGAAACTAAAACAACAACAACAACCAAAAAGGAAAAAAACAAAACCGAAGTCAAACAGATGGACGAAAAGACTTAAGATTAGACTAGAAATTATTTAAGTCAAGACTAGGAAATAATAGAAAAAAATAAAAGAAAAAAACACTAAAAGTTTGTTCATTGAAAAGATCACCACAGTTGGACTAACCAAGAAAAAAGAAAAAGACTCCAATTACTAAAATCATGAATGAAACAGAAGACGTCACTGTCAGCCTTACAGAAATAAAATGGGTTATCAGGGAATAACACGAATGACTCTAGGCCAACAGAAATAGACGAATTCCTGGAAAGGCATAAACTACCAAAACTGACACAAGAAAAAACAGAAAACCTAAACAAGCCTTTATTTAACAAAAGATTGAACTAGTAACTTAAATATTTCCCCAAATGTTTCACTGATGAATTCTACCAGTCATTTAAAGCAGAATTAATAGCAGACTGTTTCATGGGTAAATTCTATCCAACATTTAAAGTATTAGTACCAACTGTTGACAAACTTTTTCAAGAAACAGAAAAGACAAGGGTAGGGTCCCCAGCTCCTGTAAAGCCAGAATTCCTCTCATAATAAAAACAAAGACACTGCAAGAAAACTAGAGACCAACATTATGAACACACAAACAAAAATCCTCAACAAAATACTAGCAAAACACTTAACACTCATCAACTGATGAAGAGACAAAAAAAATGTGGTACACTCACACCATGAACTGTATTTAGCCATGAAAAGGAAGGAAGTACTGAGAAGTTCCACAATATAGATGAACCTTGAAAACACTATAAACAAGCCAATCACAAAAGGCCTTATGTTGTATAAAAGTAATGTAGCGGTTGCCTGGGCAACTGGGAAGAGTTGGGGGAGGGTTGTCTTGGGAATGAATGGGAAATGACTACTCCTGGGTACAGGTTCATTTTTGGGGTAATGAAAGTGTTCTAAAGTTAGATGATGGTAATGGCTGCATAACTCTGTGACTACATTAAAACCTATTGAGCTTAAACTATTTGTAAAAATAAATAAATAAATAAATAAAAATAAATAAAACCTATTGAGCTGTACAGTCTAAAAGGATGAATTCTATGATACGTGAAATATGTCTCATTAAAGCCGTTTTAAAAAGAGGGTGGTGATAGGCTATTTGGGGGAAGAGCCCAGCAAAAACTGTAATTCAAGCAGCACAGGCATCAGCTACCTAGCTGAGCTGGAGCAGGTAGGAGATGACAACTATTTCAGGGCTTCATTTCATTTGGATGCTCAGGAATTGGTCCCAGCATTCCCGAAGCAGGGCCCCCTTACAGGCTCAAGGGCCTGCAGGCTAACAGGACAAGAAAACACAGCACCAGGCATTTCCTTCCCCCCTCCCTTCAGGAGTTAGGACTCCAGTTCTCAGGGAGGCTTGTTGCCCTAATGGCCAAGGTCAGAGACTCTGGCTTCCCCAGGACTGGTTCTCCTCTGGGGCCAGCACTGTTGGCCTTGGCTATGTGCTAGTTAAATAGACCTGTTCATGAACTTTGTCCAAGGGAGGCTGCTGATCTACCCTTGCAGTATCAAACCCCAACCCGCTGCACCCCCGGCTAGATAACCACTGGCTAAGCCCTTCTCTGTGCAGGCTGGCCTTCTTAATGCCTTGTTGCTAGGAGCACAGAGCAGTTCCGAGCTTCCTCAGAGAACACTCTGAGGTTCAAGTGGACATGACCTTAGAGATCATCTAGTCTTAACCTATTTCCCTTTTTACAGATGAGGAAACTGAGGTTCTATGTGGTAACCCAGCTAAAAGAACTATCAACAGTCTTCTGACAACCTCTGAAGTTAGCATGCCTGTCTCCGTTACAGATGGGAATGGAGAGGCTCAGAGACGTGAGGGGTGGCCTGGAGTCCCCTGGTTGGGAAACGGAACCAAATCTTCTGCCTAAGGCTGGTTCCCTTTTTGAAAAACCCGCAGGACTGCTGCCCAGAACACTTGAAGGAGATAACAAGAGGGACACTCCTCAGAAACAGAGGGGGACCCATGCAGACTCCGACCTGCAGACCAAAGGCCTTAGGGCTCCGGCCCCATGACCACAACCCTGGAGCAGGAGGGTCTAATCTTTGGACACGTCATTCTGGCCTCAGGTCTGTCCTGGTGAGCCGTCCACCATCTTCATGGGTCACACATAAGAGCTCCCACACAGCCTGGCCTCTGCCAAGCTTTTGAGAAGTAAGCAAAGGACAGAGCTCTGCCTTACCTTCGGGGAGCTTCTGGCCCATTTTACAAACTGACGCCTGTATTCAATTCACGCATTGTGAGAAGTTTTAACGTGAAAAGGATAAGAAAGCAGGTGAGCAAATACCAGGGGTCAAGGATAGGCTCCCAGGAAAGACAGACACTTAGGCCCAGACAAATGCTGGGGTCCCCAGGTCAAGACCAGGTACAAGGTGACTCCAGGCAGAGGAGCGCCTGGGCAATGGCACAGGCGGAGAGGATATGGGGGCACGAGGGACGGGAAGGCAGGCTTGGTATGAGTGCGGGCTAGAGAGTCGGAAGGCTGGCGAGCGACCACACCGGCCACCTGTGAATGGCACTGAGAGCTCTCTGTTAACAGCACTGCAGCCACTGAGCGGATGTGAGGAGGGAACGATGAGATCCCGCAGGCGACCTGAGCAGACGCTGCCTGTTGCTGGACAAGGCGCTGGGGACAGGAGGCCAGTGGAGGAGTCCGGGCAACATACGGGTGTCTGGGACCAGGGAGCCAGCGTGGGATGGACACAGGCAGAGGGACTCAGAACTGGCAGGAGTTGGTGACAGCAAATCAGAGCAGAAGCATAAAATCAAGAGTTCAGACTTAGCCTGCTAAGCTTTGGCCACTCTCGGGTCCAGGGGAGCCCAGCGGAGGCGTCAAGCGGGTCTGGTGCTCAGAGTCAGGCTGGGGCTGAAAAAATGGTCACTCTGATCGGTTTGCCAGCAAGAGGGCCAAGTGGGAGGGTGGGGCAGAAGTGAGTGGAGGAGCATCTGCTTGCGTGGGTCCCGGGAATAGGCGGCAAGAGGCGAGGGAGCAGCGGGGAGGCAGGAGCCCGTCTGCTGGCCGTCCCTGCACTCCCGGAATGCCTCCGCCCTGGCACACCCCTGCGGGCCCAGAAAGTCCTTCCCTATCTTCTCTGTTGGGACTCAGGTCAGGCATCAGCTGCTCTGGGCTCTCTCTGAACTGCCAGGCCGGGCGGGACCCCAGCCCCTCCAGGGCACCCAGGCTCACTTCTCTCCCTGCCTGTCTTCTCAGTCTGCAGCGTCCCGGTTTCCTGGGTCTCCACCCAGCCAGGCTATGAGCATACCCGGGGCAGCGCTGCACCCTCCCCAACTCTTTATCCTCAAGCTGGGACAAGGCCTGGCACAGAGCGGGTGCCCAACAGAGAGCTGTTCAATGGATGGACCGAAGCCTGGATGACAGCTGTCTCTTAGCAACCTTGGAAGATTTTATGAAAAATGGAACCTTCTCCAAAAGGTGGGCTCAGCGGCTGTATAAGCGTTTACCCAGTAGAACCAGTTCTATGGCTTCCACCCAGCGACGGCCATGCCTCTCTCCAGGACAGGGCATGCCGCTGCCCGCCCATCTGTATGGTGCCCAGCCTGGCCCAGGGGCCTCTGCACCGAGGCCAGAAGGTGCCCCAACAAGCCCTCTGTCCATTAGAAAAGGGCCACAGAGCCGACACCCTGTGCCTCACTCTAGCACGGCAGAGTGATACACAGAGTGGGGATGGACTCCCCAAAGGGCTTCCTCTGGGCTCCCCTAGGGGGCAGGCAACAAGAACAGGCAAAGGTGTGAAGGACTGTCCCCTCCACCTCTACCCTACACACTGAGCACAGATTCTCCCCAGAGCACAGTGCCAGGTCACAGAGGTGACGGACCCAGACCAACCGGCACTGGAAGGAATGCAATGAACAGGGCCTGTGCGCCAGGGACTCAGAGGCGGCTCCAGGTGCGGCTCACCTTCCCCATGATTGACCCCCTCTCGGGCCCCTAAAGGCTCTGTGAGAGGGTGTGGTGTATGCAGGGACCAGAGGGATCCAGGTCGTGAGTCAGGGAGGTTGGATGGGGGGGGGGGGCACGGGCACC
>NW_027533256.1:9159445-9163401 GCF_008692635.1 Crocuta crocuta
GGTACACGTGCAATGCCAGCAAGGCTAAGAAGCTGGGTTTCTTCTATAGGCACTCTGGGGCCCAGGCAGAGTCTGAGGAGGGGCGTAGTGTGACAGGAGCTGTGTGTGGGGTGCTGGCCTAGGTGGCGGACTAGAAGGAGCAAGGATGAACCCAGGATGACCAGCCCAGAAGCCAGTGCAGGCAAGATGCTGAGGGTCTATACAGGCATCACAGTGGCCATGGGGGCAGGGACAGGGACAGCCCCTTGGGCAGGATCACAGGAGCTGTTGGCCTTTGATCATGGGAAATGAGCCAGCAGGCAGAGCTGGGAGCCAGGAAACCAAGAAAAGGGGCAGGTGAGTGCTCAGGACTCCAGCAGAGTTTGGGATCTGGAGGCTGGAGATGGGCACTGCAGGGGTGAGGCATAAGGGATTTAGGGGGCTGACTGCTTAAAGGTAAGTACAATTATCAGGACCCTGGGTAAGACTATTGGGGGAGACTTACAGACAGAGCTCTGAAGATGAAACAGAATCCCCAGCTGAACTTGGCATATTAAAGGAGGCAGGGTGGAGAAGAGATAGACGGGCTGGGCAGGGGAAGCCCTTGTGGGTTAGGAGGTGGGCAGAGGCGGGGCGTGGGGCAGGCTCCCCGGTCCTCAGAGCTCATCAGGTCCAGCATGGATAGCAGGAGTAAGTACAGGAGGAGAAGGAGCAGGAAGGAAGGCCGCCCCCTACTGGAGAGCCCGTGATGGAGAGGAGACAAGGGCAAGGCTTGTGGTGCACATGGGGGCAAGAGGTTGGTTTTTAAAAAATGTTCTGGGGCGCCTGGGTGGCTTAGTCGGTTAAGCGTCCGACTTTCGCTTAGGTCATGATCTCGCGGTTCGTGGGTTCGAGCCCCGCGTCGGGCTCTGTGCTGACTGCCGGCTCAGAGCCTGGAGCCTGTTTCAGTCTGTGACTCCCTCTCTCTCTGACTCTCCCCTGCTCATGCTGTCTCTCTCTCTCTCTATCCTAGAAATAAATAAAACATTTAAAAAAAAAAGTCTGATGAGTGGCTTGGGCAGGTGTATAGGCTGACAAGGAGCCAGCAGAAGGAAAGATGAGGGTGTTGGGGAGAGAGGGGACCTGACAGGGACAAGGTCCTGGAAGACAGAGGAGGGCTCCCAATGCTGAAACCAGCAGGAAGGGTGAATTTGGGGCTGAGGTCTTAGGGGCCACTGGTCTGCTCACAGCCCCTCCCCAACTTTGAACAAAAGCTGTCCCAAGGCTGCACCCCTGAACCACTTCTTCCTCTAAGTCTCAGCCTTCGACCAAAAGGCAAAGTAGAAGAAAATGAAACTTGCCACTCAATAAACCCACTGTAGAGTTCTACATGGCAGAAGCATCTGGAAACTGCCTAGAAACAAGGCAATCGAAGTGTTCTCAGAGTTCCGATCAAGTACATTTGCCCCCGGCTTGGAGGAGGGGTAATCCTTCTCCACACATCAGACCTTTTGGCCTCCTCAGGAGCACCCAGGACTCCCCCATCTGCAGTGATCGATCTTGTACATGACAGTAAGCGTGATTAGTATCAGTGCATATCGTGCCCAAAAAGCACCTGCAGCCATCCCTCCCCAGGTCCACACTGCCCACCTGCAGCCCCACAACTAGTGAGAGAGCAGGTGTCTCCTGGGGGGTGTGCCAGGCTGTGATGGGAGGCACGAGAACTAGATCCACCGCAGTGACACTGGCATGTGGTGGATTTGTGCTGCTCTCTTCATGGGATCGATTGCCTCAGCTTTCTGATTTTATCAAGTATACTTTCACACAGGGACAACTCGTCAAATATCCTGTCCTAGAAGTTCTATTTCAGAAATATTCAAGAATGCAACAACGACTCTAATCTTGTGACATTTTAAGTTATAGAGGAACTAATGGATTCTCTTCCGATCTTTTCTTAAATGAAATACCTACACACATTTCTAGTCTGGAAAGTCAGAAAGCTTCCTACTCAGGTAGGCGCGGCCGCAAAACTCACAACACACCCCTCGGAAACAGACGTGCCGCGTCCCCGCTGTGACAACTGAATCAGTAACGTCTAAAGCTGCAATTTCTCTAAGTGTGCCCAAAGATATGGGTGCTGTGAGATGCTCGGTGAAAAGCAGATAACCTGAGCGTAGGTTTGGAGATGGTGCCTACGATCCACCCAACTCAGAGGGAGCCGATTGCACTAATGTGTTCAAAGCTCTGAGGAGTCTGGCAGTGAAAAACCTTCCAAATTTCGAAAACGTATGATTTCTAAGGTTATTTGCCTAAGGAGCCATTCCTCCTCCTCCCTGTTTATGGCAGAACTCATTCGGAACCATGGTCCAAACTGTTCTGGCCTAGCCAGACTGGCCACGTTTGTTAAATGAGGCAACAGCATCTAAACATTTGGAGATTTTACATGAAAAACCCAAACATCTGCCTTCCTTGAACCATAGAAAATCCTTCCTGCCTGGCAGTGGCTGGCTGGCCACCCGCTCTGGACAGGGCACGCACATGCTGACGTCACAGGGGCCCCTCCCCGCTCTCACTCCAGGCGTGGCCAGCTTTGCTAACTCACACGGGCTGCGGGACCTTGTGGGCTCTTCAGACTGGGTCTTTGCTCCCAGGCTGCTGGGACGAGCTGGGCCTTGGGATGAGTGGGTGGGGGTATAAGCAGCAGAACATTCCTACTCCAGCCCTGTTCCTCACTGGGATGGGTGTAGCCTGGGCAGCCAGGAGATGCCCCTGGCCCCCTTCTAGGGCTGCTAATTGACTATGTACCCTCTCTACCAATGCCCTGCAAACCTACCCTTGCTTCTGAGACCCAGGTTCCACGCCTGGCCCTGTTTACTGAGAAGGGTCAGGAAAGACCAAAGCTATTCCGGGCCTGCCAGCCCCCAGTGAAATCCTTCTTGCTCTGCTCTGACCTGCCCACAGCCAGCAGGAAGCAAACCCCAGTCCTCTGAGCCCTCCCACTGCACAGGCGACTGGAACAATCAAGACTCACTCACTCTCAGTCCCCTCCCTCCAAACATGAAGCCCCACATGCAAAACACTTTTTTTTTTCCCCCTTCCAAATCAAATGCTAAGAAAACTTGCTCTGGGCAATGAGAACCGTGCAGCTAGTCACAATTCCTATTTGGTTCTGGCTGCAGAAAGGCTCGACCACAGATAGTATCTTGTGGCCGGATTAACTGGGCTCTTTTCTCTATCAGTCCTGTTTAAATAATGTTTATTTGTTATACACGTCATAAGGCATCTCAAACTTTTTGTGGAACAACCTGTCCATTTGTGGCATCATAATCACCTGGACAAGAGTCCTTCATGCTGCTGGACACAGTCGTACCTTTATCTGGATCCAGAATATAATTTTCAAGGTATCGGTAACCCGGGGCCTCTTCTGGAAAAGCCAACACGGACCTCATGGTTTACAGGCAAAGCATCCAATTCACCTGGTCAAGGGAGCCACTTGGGGAAGTCCTTAAACACACAGCTTCCCAGGCCTTTCCCCAAAGCTTATCCCGCAGCTCAGGGTGGGGCCTGGGATCTGCAAGTTTAATGAGCGGCTGGGGAGGGGGAGGTTAGGTGAGTTTTAGGGTCAGGTGAGTCCGGGAAGCTCTGCAGTAAAGCGACGCACAGCTGTTTCTGACCATCAACTGGAGCGGTTCAGTCAGTCAAGGGTTAAAAGCCGGAAGGGCCACTGCCCGGAGGCCGGACCTCTGGCGGCCGCCTGCTCCACGGCCAGATTCCCGGCGTGGAGCCCTCTGCAAGCTTGCTGCATTCCACAAGCAGTTCCCGTTTCGCCGCGACTTTTGTAAAACTCTGAGTCTGGGCCCCTCGGTCCAAGTTTGTGACCGAGGCGGGGGGCGGGGGGTAGGGGTGAGTGAAGGGCAGAATGGATGCCCCTCTCTAGGCGGTTAAGCCGCAGAGGCGGCGCCAGCGCGGGCCGCGGGCCCCCCGCGGGGGGCCCGGGG
>NW_027533256.1:9163409-9163908 GCF_008692635.1 Crocuta crocuta
TCCCTCTGCTCAGGACCTGTGGGCGGGGCCGGGCGCCGGGGGCTCCTCCGCCCCAGCCTTGGACTTGGCGGACCGAGAACGCGGGCGCTCCCCCTCCTCTCGGCTCCCCTCGTGCCCTGGGCCCCGACCCCAAGCCCCAGCCGGGTTCCGCGGAGCCATAGGCGCCCCTAGACGCACTCTCCGAAGTTCAGTGACTCTCGGGGAGTTGCAGGCACATCTCAACCCTTTCCCGGGCTGAGGCAGGTGGCGGGCGGCTCCAGGTCTGGCAGCTTCTCCCCAGCCCCCGGCAGTAGCTGGAGAGAGCCGGCAGCGCGCGCCCCGCTCCCGAGCGCTGAGGTCCCCAGCCCGCAGTGCACGTGCGCGCCCAAGAGTTACCTTTGGGCGCCGGCAGGTGTCCCCTCCAGTCCTTGCAGCAGCACAGCCCCATGGCAGCCCCCGCGCCAGGCGCTCGGCTCCTCTGCCCGCCCCGCTGCCCGCTGCCCGGCCCCCTGGCGGGCCG
>NW_027533256.1:9164158-9175510 GCF_008692635.1 Crocuta crocuta
CCGAGCGCGGTGAGGGGGTCGCGCCTCCCGCCCCCTGCGTTCTCTAAGCAGTCACCTCACGGGTCACTCAGAGGAGACTCTCATTTACCCGGCTCACCTGAACTCTACAACTGCAGCAGCAGAAGTGCTTGCCCAAGATCCCCCCAAACCTGGCTGGGCTCCCTATGGACTAGGTGACTTTGGTAAATCACTTCCTTTGGAGACTGTTTTTTCACCTGAAGTGAGAGAAGTGACACCGTTTTAGATGCCATTTAGCGCAAATGAAAGGTTTGATGGTACCAAGTTACTTAAACATTTTGTACTCAGCTCCCTGGTCTATAGTCGGAGAGAATTAAATGAGTTGATATAATCTATCCATGGATGTATGAATAGATTTTTAGATATTTACTATCCATACATCGAGAACACAGCCAGCAGGTCTCTAGGTGCTTTGTAAGTGTGAACCGTTATCGTCAAGTATTGGTGAGGATTTAGGCAAACAGGTGCTTTTGGTGCAATGACTTTAGAAAGTTAACACGTGAGTTGTTCATTAAAACTAAAAATGCTGGGGCACCCGGGTGCCTCAGTTGGTTGAGTGACTGACTACGTCATGATCTCCTGGTTAGTGGGTTTGAGCCCTGCGTCGGGCTCTGTGCTGATAGCTCAAAGCCTGGAGCCTGCGACAGATAGATTCTGTGCCCCCTTCTCTCTCTCTCTCTCTGCCCCTTCCCCATTTACTCTCTCTTTCTCTCTCTCTCTCAAAAATAAACATTTTTTAAATGTTTTATTTATTTCTAGGAGAGAGAGAGAGACAGCGTGAGCAGGGGAGGGTCAGAGAGAGAGGGAGTCACAGACTGAAACAGGCTCCAGGCTCTGAGCTGGCCGGCAGCACAGAGCCCGATGCGGGGCTCGAACACGAACCGCGAGATCATGACCTAAGCGAAAGTCGGACGCTTAACCGACTAAGCCACCCAGGCGCCCCTAAACATTTTTTAAAAATTAAAAAAAAAACCTAAAAACGCCTAACACCGTGGGCCCAGCAGTTCCAGATTTCAGCATGCACCCCACAGAAATGCTCACCCACGTGCCCAAGAAAACCTGTGCAGGGACCATTCATTGCAACCTTGTGTGTAATTGCAAAACAGTGAAACCAGCAAAATGTTCGTTGGTAAAGGGATTATCAAATACACTGGCATTTTCATGAAAATGAAATACCATATCAAAATAGGGAGCTGGACCCAATGTTTGTGATACGTGGATTCACAGCACTTAACACACACACACACATACAGAACACCGCTAGAGTGCTCAGCTCTAGGTCTGGCACTGCTCTAGGCTCTTGGGCCTAGAAAAACCCGTGTGAGGGAACTCTAGGCAGAGAGGGAGTGACAAGAACAGATTGAAAGATGCTGTCAAAAGGCTAGCATTTTGATGGTCTAATTTCTTAAAAGAAAGGCATATTTACATATTGCATAATTAAATACTAATTTCTTTTGTCAGCCCTTCAGTTCCTGGGGGCAGTTCCTGCCCCTGAAACAGGGCTGTGGTGAGCCTCTGATGCTGGCCTTGGCTTGACTGGGATTTTCTCCCTTCCACCCCACCCCCATCCCATCTTGGCAGAACAGAGGTGGTCCAGGAGAGCAGCGGCAGAAACTGCCTAGGGCCTGGGGCAGAAGAGTTAAATAGGGTGGGGGGAGGAAGGGAGGAAAGAACGGCTTGGAGCAGAGAAGAGGTTTTCCCAGGAGTTAAGTCTTATTCAAAGGAGAGATTAACAAAGGGGCAGATTTCTGCCTCCCTCTCCTTAATCTCCCCGAAAGACAAGGATGAGGCTTTTTCAGGGAGAGAGAAAGGTTGTCCTGCACTAGATCCGGAAAGAAAGATGTTTTCACTTCATGACATGTAGGCGGGGGTTACAAAGAGGGAGTAACTGAGAAAAAACAGAGAGACCTGACTTCTGGCTGCTGCCAAGTCATTTTAAACAGTTTTAGCACCAGGCAAGATCACTTAGTCACAGCGGGCTTAATGAGGCCCAGGAATTCCAGGCTAGAGCTCCCTGCATTCACGGAGAGCATGTGCGGGGAGCGAGCCCCCGGGCGATTGTCCAGCGGCCAAGTCCTACATTTGGAAAGCAAGATTTAAAAGAAAACATCACAGCGGCCATTGTGGGCTGCTTGTTTATCTTTCTAAGAGGAAGTAGCAACGCAGGATCATTTCAAATGAGCCTATTATAGAGGGTCAGCATCCCCATTGAACCGTTCAAATATATTTTGGATACTCAACTTTTCAAAGTAGCTTTAAATATCAACTCCCAGAGCAGTTTCAGGAGACAGAGAGCAAGGCAAGAGTTTCTAGAGTTCTTGCCTTTGATTTCACACACTTTAATTCCTGATTATACAGAGTCTTTTTATAGTTTTCTAGTTGTATGCCTATTCTTGGAAAGGGAAGAAAAAATAACATTCACTATGTGCTTCCTAGCAGGTGCCAGGCAGTTCTCTAGTGCTTATATCACAGTTTACCGCAGGGCAGGCCTATGAGGTAGATGCCAATACATTCAACTTATAGACGAAGAAATAAAAGTTCAGGGAGGTGAAGAAACTTGCCCAAGACCAGTGAAGTGGTAAGTGGTAGAGCCAGAATGGATGGATGGATGGATGGATGGATGGATGGATCAGTGCATGGACAGATGGATGGATAGGTGTATGGACGGATGGATGGACTGATGAGTGGGGGGGAAGTAGATGGATGGGTGGGTGAATGGATGAATGGATGGGTAGCTGGGTGGGCAGATGGATGTATGGATGGCATTTCCTTAGTTGAGCATGGAGTCATGGGCAGTCATGGGAAAAGCATATAATAAGCACAGAATTTGCCTGAAAAATCAAACTCCTTGAATATAGCTCTGCCTCCTGAATTGATCATGACCCCAAACCATCTTGAATTGAGCCAAAACATCAGGATCACTCAGTGGTGCAAGACTACAGATGAGCTCAAGCCACCCCACTCCAGAAGATTAGTCAGGGTCATAGGGGGCTCTGAGACATCTTTCTGAGCTGAAAGGCCAACATCCTGTGCATTATAGGGAAGCGGAGCCAGAATCAGGGAGTGGGGTTCAAGTGAGTGCAGTGGGCTCTGGGAGGAGGGTCACATGCCAGGCACAGAGACTCTGTGGGGCTGAGGCTACCCTCATCCACCTAGAGCCCCACCTGCTGCTGCTTTATTCCATTTTGAAGTTTGGTAGTAAGGATATGGGGCTGTTTCTAGGAAGGCTGCTGGTGCAGCTGCTGGGCTCCTGGCTTGATGCAGCCTGGGCTCCAGGGTCCAGATATGCCCCAGGCCATTCAGGGGTTTGCTGAGGAGACTCAGGACCTGGCCCTTGTACTTCTCTGTAGGGGCTGGCTGCTCTTCTGGGAGGTGATGTATCCAAGGCACCCTCATGGTACCATCTCAAGGTGTGAGTCCAGCCTTGGGCAGTTCAGGGGAAGGACAGAACTGGGGTAGTGGCATCTTAGTCACAGGTATAGCTCTGGGAGGCTGCGATGATCATCCATCCATCCATCCATCCATCCATCCATCCATCCATTCATCCATCCATCTACCTACCTACCCATCCATCCATCCATCCATCTACCTATCCATCCATCCATCCACCTATCCATCCATCCATCCATCCATCCATCCATCCATCCATCCATCCATCTGCCTATCCATCCATCCATCCATCCATCCATCCATCCATCCATCCATGTACCAAATAATGGCTGAACATAACTGAACACCTGAGAAAGCCCAAGGCCTGAGCTCTGGGAGGCCAAGATGACACCCTGGGAGCTCTGCGGGGGACAGTGACCGGGTGCTGAGTTGGGGGGGTCAGGAAGGGCTCTACAGAGCAGAGGTTTTTGAGAAGAGCACTGAGATAGGAGGAGAAGACCAGCTCCTCAGGGGATGACATAAGAGTGGTCCTTCCAGCGGGTGGTGCTATCATGTTAAGGAGCTAGGCTCTGGGGTGGGAAAGTGCAGCAGGGCCTTCAGGGTAGGGGAATACTATGCAGCCTGTGATTCTGACTGATCGCCCGGCGCCGGGCTGAAGCAGGGACGGGGATGGGGCGGCTGGGAGCAGGGCGAAGTTAAGAAGCAAAAAGCGGAAGCCTGAGAGCTGCAGGGCCCGAATGTAGCAGGGGAGAGGAGAGGGAGACCAGGAGGGATGCATGCCCGCAGGGTGGCCGCCGTGAGCCACACATCCCAGTTCTCACAGCTGTGTGCTCCCATCCGCTCGAATCTGGGCTGCCCGAGGACCTGCTTTAACCAATGGGTGACAGCAGTGACTCTGGGCCAGTTCTGGGTGTAAATCCTAAGAAGGCCTGGCAACTTCTGCTGTTGTCTTCCCTTTGTGACCAGGGTGGGGACTGGCCTGAGTCTGCCCCGTTCCAGGAAGCCCAGCTGAGCAATGTAGAGAGACCACCTAGAGAATGGAGCCCAAGGCCAGCAACCTCCTCCTCCAGCCATGTGAGTGAGGCCGCCCTAGAAGCGGACCCGCCAGCTGATATATGTAGAGCAAAGATGAGCGGGACCTGCCCTGCCCTGCCCACACTGTAGGACAGTCAGCAAACAGGACGTTTTAAGTCACTAGCCTTCGAGGTAGTTTGTTATGCAGTAAAACAACTGAAACATGGCGGGTAATACAGAACTTTAATAGCCAACACTACCTGGCTGTGACCATATGCAGGGCTAAGAGCTTCACATTCCGTCAGAATTCAGAGCAGTCCTAAGGTGCCTGGGTGGCTTAGTCAGTTAAGCATCTGACTCTTGATCTTGGCTCAGGTCATGATCTCACTGTTTGTGAGTTTGAGCCCTGCATCAGGCTCTGTGCTAACAGTGTGGAGCCTGCTTGGGTTCTCTCTCTCCCATTCCCCCTGCTCTTAGGCCTCTCTCTCTCTCTCAAAAATAAAAAAAATAAATAAACATTTTAGAATTCAGAGCAGTCCAAGGGGCTCCTGGGTGGCTCAGATCATGAACTCATGGTTCATGGGTTCGAGCTCCTCGTCAGGCTCTGTGCTGACAGCTCGGAGTCTGGAGCCTGCTTTGGATTCTGTGTCTCCCTCTCTATTTGTTCCTCCCCTGATTGCTCTCCTCTCACTGTCTTTCTTTCAAAAATAAATAAAGAACAAAAAAATCAGAATTCAGAACATTCCTATGTGTCAGGTATGATCATTATTTCCACATTAAGGAGAAAGATCCTGAGGCACAGAGAGGTAAAGTAACTTCCACTAGGTCACACAGCTAATTAGTGTCTGAGCTCTGATTGGGACTTACTTAGCCTGTCTTGCTTTGGAGCCTGAGCTCTTAATGACTCTCTGGGAGATATTTTGGAGGGAGAAGGGACCACACTTGGTGTTGAATTCAGTGACCTATAGGTCTAAGGCGTATCTGTAGGTAAGACGTGGGACAGAAAAGACAATCCCAGTGGAGGGCTGGACCGCGTCTGGTAGGAAAACCACAGGAGGCTCATCCCTCTGCTAGCTTTTCAGAGTCAGGGCCACTTTCTGGCAGCCCTGGCACTCAGTAGAGGGGGCTTCTTGAAGACAAAGGCACTTTGTAGACCACGTATCCCAAACCTCTCTCACTCTGGCCCTGGCGTCTCATTGCATGTGCACAGAGCCCTGTGACCGTGAGATGTCAGCACGCTGCTTCTTCAGGAGAAGATGTGGACACCTGCTCAGGCTATGTGAGCTCTCAGGGTCACATAGCTGGTGGGCAGGAGAGCCTGTCCTAGCATCGGGCAGTCTGGCCAGCACAGGTCACCTTCCTCATGGCCAGCCCCCTGTCCCCTGCCTTCTAGAGGTGAGGGTCTCCGTCTGGGCCACCTCCCTGTCTCATCCTCTCTCCTATCATAGTTCTGATCTGTGTTAGGATTCTGGCCAAAATCCAGAGGGCACACTGTATCACCCCCAAGACTCACAGACATTCTGGAACTGGAAAAACTTTACAGTTTTCGTACCATTTCCTCATTTTCATGGGAAATCTGAGGTCCGGGGAGGCTAGATCCACCCCACATCAAGCATTTCTTGAGGGCCTGCTTTGTGCCAGGCACTGAAAGGTGATTTAGTGACAAGTTGGGGCTGCCTCTGGTCAATTTCCGTTTTTGCTCTGAAATAGACCTACAGAAACAATAAGCAGAAAGGCAGCGACTCACCCCATATTTCAAAATATGTTTTGTGTTCTTTTACACAGTGCATGGACGCCAACTGATTTGTATTTAAATAGCTGGTTAAACATGTCAACTAGCACCCCTCTCCCCATATTATCCCTCATCAACAGCATTGCCATTGCTATTCACTTTGCAGATTCATTGTGCTGGTTTCTTTCTTTCTTTCTTTTTTTTTTAAATGAAGTATGCAACTCTGGGAAAGGTAGAGTCTGAAGCAGGCCCACACTGCTTTGTGCTAGAAAAGGCTGCGGATTCCATGTTCCTTTCTCTTAATGAGACTTAACTTCCATTTCTCTTTTTCCTTTGACTGCTAGGAAGTTCATGGAAAATGTAAAGTTTGACTTTGGCAAGTATGAGGGCCCTAAAGTAAGCCATCACATCTTTGCTTTTGTGTCCTGATTTTGCTTTTCTGCTTTTTTTTAAAAAGTAAACTCCATCCCCAACATGGGGCTCAAATTCACCACCCCAAGATCAAGAGCGGCATGCTCTACTGACTGAGCCAGCCAAGTACCCCTGTTTTTCTACTTTTATTTGCATTTTCTTTGGTCCTTAATTTTTTTAATTATTACTATTGTGATACCTTCATTTTAACATATGAGTATGAGTGAATAAGGGAGTGTAATATATTCTACTTTAAACCAAGAGTCAGTAAACTTCTTATAAGGGGTACACCATGAACATTTAAACTTTGCATGCAATATGGTCTCCATAGTAGCTACCCAACTCCACCCTTAGAGCATGAGATCAGCCATAGACAGTACATAATGAATGAGCGTGGGTGTGTTTCAATAAAACTTTATTTGCAAAAGCAGGTGATAAGCCACATTTGGTCTGTGGGTTTCTATAGTTTGCAGCCCTCTGTTTTAAAAGAATTTTACAGCATTAGCAAATGTCTGCCTATTAAGTTGGGAAGTACTTGGCTTAGAAAAGAGTGAATTCCCATCTCTAAGAGGTGGCGGTTCTGTCCAAGGTGGCTAGTTTCCACTTCTGCTGACAGATCAGGGAAGAGCAGCTGCACACACTGTCTGGACCCCTCTGAAGAAGGGTGTGCAGTGCTGGGAGGAGGCCAGTCGCTGACAGAGCAGGCTCTGAAGTCAGCTCGAGAGAGCCCATCCTCCTGCACATTTGCCATGCCCACTCTTCAGGGAGGGGGGCACTGGGGACGGGGCCCCAGAGGTGCATGGCCAGCTGGGTTCCCCAGCCCCGGCCCATGGGTCTTAGGCTGCTGTGGACCTTGTTCATGGAAGGAATGTGTCTGCAGCTCCAAATTCCCACAGAGAAAGACAAGGGGAATCGTTGGGGAGAAATTCCTGGGCCACATTTTTCTTGCTGTTCATGTGGCCTGAAGCCATTGAACTTGGCCAGACTGCCCAGAGAGGGATTTTACAAAGCCCATTGTCTTTTCCTGGAGTCTCACCCCCACCCCTGCCCCCACCTGCTCTTTCTGCCTTTCTTTCCTCTCCCACCCCCGGGAGAAATGCAGCATGGGAAAGAGCAGGAAGCCACAGCCATGGCCGTGAGGGCTTCTGCTCCCTGCCCAAGGGCCTGAGCACCTGCGGCACCTGCTCCTCAGGACAGACTGTGGCATCAGGCCTTTCCACGCACTTGGGGGCGGAAGATGGTCTCAACTGCTTGAGCAGGAGGTACCAGGTGGGACACTTGCTTCAGTAAGAAGAGCAACACATATTGAGCACCTGCTGTATGCCAAGCACTGTTGTGAGCATTCTACATATATTAACTCCATCTCCACAAGAATCCTATTACATTCCTGTTTTACTGATGGGTAAACCAAGGCACTGAGATGCTAAGTGATTTGCCTGGGGTCCCACAGCTAGTAAGTGGAAGAGACAGGATTTGAACTGAGGTGTCTGTCTCCAGCGTGACTCTCACCTGTCACTTTCAGTGTGTGTGATCCCCTTAGCTCAGCGTCCCATTTACAGATGGTCCCTGGTGGTGTGTGTCCACAGTTAGAGCAAACCTCCAGTAGACAAAGCATTTGCAAGGATATGACTTGTGCACCCCTGAAGGCTCATAGCATCTGCAGGTACCCCAGAAGACGAGACCCTCCACCATGAGCTGGCCCAACTCTGTCTGGTCCACCTAGCTAGAGGCAAGGCACTGTCAGCGGGAGGTTAACTAGCCCTCCTGGCTGCTGTCATCATTGCTGCTCTCCCTGCTGCTGACAGTGCAGGGGAGGGACCTCAGTGGGTGAGCCTTTGACTGTTTTCAGTGGGCCAGGCCCTAGGTTTGGCGATTTACACACAACACATGTCACTGACACAGCAACCCTGAGAATGAGCACTGATAACCCCAAGTTGCAGATCAGAAAAGGAGCACATTCATCAGGTAACGAATGCTTGCTACTGGACCAAACAAATGCAGGATGTCAGTGTCTTGACCCTGCGAACACTCTTTCCTGCTCTGGTCAAGCAGGGTAGCATGAAAGGCAGAGTGGGCAGGGCTCTCTGCTCCATGTGGCCACCTGGAGACCCAGGCTCCTTCTAGGATCTCAGTGTTCTCCTCTGGATCTTCTCCATCTGTTTGTCAGAGGAGGGGATGGGGGCAGGGAGGCCTCAGTATTTTAGGGGCTGCAAGCAGCCTATATCGGCACTCCCACCTACATTCCACCGTCCAGAGTTTAGTCATGTGATCTGTCTTACTGGGTGGGGAGGCTGGGGAACCGTCCCTTGGCAAGGCCTCAGGGAAAAGAAAAGGGTTTGGTTGAACCCCTGGGGTTCAGAAGCTGAGGTGCAATGAGAGGCAGTCAAGCTTGTATTCTGCCACCATACCAAAGCGGATGCCGAAGCTGTCTGATCTGAATTCCAACTTCCAACATCTTGGAAGACCCTCAGTCCTTCACTGGGGGCCATGAATGGCGTGCAAGGCCCTGAAGGGCTATGAGGGTGCACTGGGGCGCTAAGAAGAGTTTGACATATATTCAGTGCCCAACAACCTTCGCTTTCTTAGCGGATGGGGTGCTGGACTGGTGGGGGCGGGGCTGGACTGGGAGAATTTTAGCCCTGAGGAGGGAGAGGGGGAGGCCAAGTCCTTAGGAAGGGGCTGGAGTACTTGTGCTTGCTGCTGCCACCTAGTTGTGGAAGGAGAAAATGCAGGACAACTGGGCTTCCCGTTTCTCATTCTGGTGGACAAGTGTCCAGGCTACTTCTGTCCTATCCTGACGCCCATCAGGCTGCTGAGCAGAAGGTGGCGTTGGCCATGCATCTCAAGAATAGATGCTGGGATGGGTAGAGTCCCTATACCCCAGGGTTTTGCATCTCCAACAGGGCCACATATGGGCCCTTCCAGAATGTTCCACCCAGGCCTCAGGGTTCTGCGCAGTCTGGAGGGCTCCCGGCCAGATAACATGGGGCCTCTGGGGTATGACTGTGGATTCTCGTACCTGGTCACTCCCACTGGGTGCCAGGCTGCCCCAGGACGGTGGGCAAGGGCAGTCCCTTCCCAAGCTGGCTGTGGTGGTGGCAGCAGGATTACAGCCCTGTGGGGATGGGCTGCTGGCACCACAGAAATGCCCCCGTGGGGAGGGACAGGCCTGCCAAGTGTCTCCAGAGACACACAGGACCTCTGGCACAGGACCTCCTGCTTGGGGAGACTCCCCTAGCTTCTTTTTTTTTTTTTTTTTAAATGTTTTATTTATTTCTAGGAGAGAGACAGCGTGAGCAGGGGAGGGTCAGAGAGAGAGGGAGTCACAGACTGAAACAGGCTCCAGGCTCCGAGCTGGCAGTCAGCACAGAGCCCGACGCGGGGCTCGAACCCACGAACCGCGAGATCATGACCTAAGCGAAAGTCGGAAAGTCGGACGCTTAACCGACTAAGCCACCCAGGCGCCCCGAGACTCCCCTAGCTTCTACAGACGTCTTCTGTCGAGACACACACACATACACACAACTTCCAGGGACTGGTAGTCCTCAGATGGTGGGCTCAAAGCCAGTTCGGGCATCTGCTAACTCCCCAGGACCACTGTTCCTCACCTCCCCAGTACTCAGTCCTGGGTGGGGCTCACTACCCTCAGGGCCCCTCCTTCCAAGGCGTCAGCACTCTTCCTGCAGCCAGGCCTCGGTCCACCCAACAGATCTCTTGAATTACAAAACCAAGAAGCATTTTTCAGACTATGAATTCAACCTATTAGGGGCTCATGAAATCAACTCGATGGGTCTTGATCAGTAGTTTAAAAAAAATGAGATAGAATCACATGGACTTAAATATACCAGGGCTGCCTGGGTGGCTCAGTTGCTTAAGTGTCTGATTCTTCATCTCAGCTTGGCCTTGATCTCAGGGTTGTATCAGCCCCACATTAGGTGCCATGCTGGGCACGAAGCCTGCTTAAAACAAAATGCCATGGAGCACTGCATGTGGGAATAGCACTATTTTTTGAGACTTTTGCCCGGTTCCTGGGGTGGAATGTCACGTTTATTTCTTGTTGTCGAAAAAGTGTGAAAACACTGCTTTGGTGCAACCATCTCATTCCTTCCAGAAAACTTGGGCTCTTTGTGCAAATCAGTCCACAAATTTCTCCTCTCCCTGACTCTCCCGACAGAATTCCCTGTCTGCTGCATGCCAAAGAAGGGCACAATCTTTGCCAAGCCACTCAAAAAATAAAAAAACAGAACCCACCACCAATAGCCACAAAGGTCCTGTTACAAAGGAACGGATCCGGGACGAAGGCTGCTTACTGGTCATGCATTTGCATATCCAAGAGGGCCACTTAAGTGACCCTTCACAGAACAAAGGAGATCAGCTCCTCTCAATTTAAAACAAAGAAAAGAAATCTCTGCTCTGCACATTCCTCCGCGCAGGCTCTGGTGCGGCAGGCTGGCCTGACAGCGCTCTGACACATCTGGCCGATTGTTCTTTCCTTCTCCAACATTATTCCTTTGACAGTTATTTGTGGAGTGCCACTCTGTGCCAGACACAGGAGACCGGACCGGAGCCCCTGCACTGGACGCCCCTTCTCAGCCCAGGGCCTGCGTATAGGCGATGAGGACCGCTGTCTCCCACCCCGCTCTCCAGGCCTCTTCCTCCCCGGGGAAGGCGAGGCCCATGGAGGGTATGTTCTGGCCTGCCTCCACCTGCTCCAGTTCTGCCCCAAGCCCATCAGGAAAAGCCTGGCTCTCCAGGAAGCTGGGATTCTCAACTCTTCTTACACTTGC
>NW_027533256.1:9175668-9197554 GCF_008692635.1 Crocuta crocuta
TTACATGCATTGAGCACCTGCTGTGTACCATAGCACCTGCTATGGATACTGCTGTATCCAACCGTCCCTGCCAACGCCCATCCCAGCCGTTATTATCACCGTCCCATGAGGCTCAGGCAGACGAGGTGACTTTCAAGGCAGTGCTCATGGCTAGGAAAAGCTGGTTCTTTCCTGGGTCTCTTGGACTGGAAGCTCTGCTCTTTCCACTCGACAGCAGGCAGCACCTGGACTATGCTGGGGTCACCGGGTGGGGCTGCAGGCCGGCAACTGGATGTGCAGCGTCCTCCCCATGTGCAAGAATGTGCAAGAGCCGGGCAGAGGGGGGTGTGGGGAGAGGGGCTGGAGGGGAGGAAGACGAGCCAGGTCTTCTGGGTTTGGGCTCCTGAGATTGTGGCCTGGATTCCCAAGGTCAGCGAAAACTGGGCCTGCTGAGAAGGGCCTGGGGCTCTGCCAGCTTCCCTCCCTCTCCTCAACTGTATGGCTTTCCCAGGCCTGCTGTAACTAACTGTCACCGACTGAGTGGCTTAAAATGACAGATGTGTATTCTCCCAGAGCTCTGGAGGCGAGAAGTCTGAAATCAGGTTGTAGGCAGGGCCGTGCTCCCTGTTAAGGCTCTAGGGAGGTATCTGTGCCAGGCCTGCCGACTAGCTTCTGGCGTTGCCTGGAAACCCGTGGCTTTCCCTGGACCACCGCAGCCTCTGCCTCCATGTATCTGAGGGTCCAGATTTCCCTCTTCTTATAAGGGTATCAGTCCCCGGACTTAGCGCCTACACTACTCAGAACCTCATCTTCACTAATTGCATAAGCAAAGACCCTATTTCCAACTGAAGTCGCATTCTGACGGTTCCGGTGGGCATGGACAATGATGGCCTCCCTCCTTTCTTTTTTTTATTAAAAAATTATAATGGGGCACCTGGGTGGCTTAGTCGGTTAAGCGTCCGACTTTCGCTTAGGTCATGATCTCGCGATTCGTGGGTTCGAGCCCCGCGTCGGGCTCTGTGCTGACTGCCCGCTCAGAGCCTGGAGCCTGTTTCAGAGTCTGTGTCTCCCTCTCTCTCTGACCCTCCCCTGCTCACGCTGTCTCTCTCTCTCCTAGAAATAAATAAAAAAATATTAAAAAATAATATAAAAAATTATTTTATGCTTATTTATTTTGAAGAGAGAGAGAGACAGAGTGAGAACTGGGGAGAGGCAGAGAAAGAGGAAGACACAGAATCTGAAACAGGCTTCAGGCTCTGAGCTGTCAGCACAGAACCCGATGTGGGGCCCAAGCCCACAAACAGTGAGATCATGACCTGAGCTGAAGCTGGGCGCTTACTGATTGAGCCGCCCAGGTGCACCTGCCATCTCTCCTTTCTAAGCCTTGGCCACCCTAGCTGTTTCCTGGCGCTCAGTAAGGCATCAGAGCAGGCTGTGCCCTAGGGACCCAGAAAGATGTCACTGACCTTCAGAAGAACTTCCAAATCTGGAGTCTCTTAACTGATTATAACCCTAGTTTTTAATATTCTGGTATTCCAGAATAATGTGCTTGAAAACTTTTTTGAAAAATTTAAATCCAAGTTAGCTAACATATAGTGTAATAGTAGTTTCAGGAGGAGAATAACTTGCTTTTCAAAAGTGCTGAACTATGGGTACTTTTGTGATATGTGTGTGTCTGTGTATTTTTTTTTAAATTGGGATAATTTACACTTGGGGATACGCTGCACTAGAAGTTTGGATCCAGTAAAGATAAACTTGTTTAGAAAGTGCTTTTCTATTTCTCCATCATCCACAGGGGAGGAAGAAAACCAAGTTGTCTCTATCACAACATAAATCTTTATTCTGGTCCCAACACCTTCCAAACCAGGGGTATTCAATCACAACAGCCTAGAAACTGCTGCAGGCGACACATCAACCTGACACCCTTGAGTCTCTACCTACCCAGGAGAACCCTGGAGAAAGTGAAGGTAATCCAGAAACTCTTTCTTTGAAATAAAACCAGAGCTGGGGCACCTGGGTGGCTCAGCCAATCGAGCATCCAACTCCCGGTTTGGGCTCAGGCCATGATTCCAAGGTATGAGATCGAGCCCTGTGTTGGGCTCTGTGCTGACAGCATGGAGCCTGCTTGGGATTCTCTCTCTCTGTCCCTTCCCAACTCTCTCTTTCCTTCTCTCTGTCAGTATAAATAAACTTTAAGAGCAAACAAACAAACAAAAGAAATAAAACCGAGCTCCCAATCAATTAAAAGATGTAGGCTAAGAACAACAAAAACAGGGATAAAAATAAAAATCTCTAAAGTATCAAGTAAGAAACAGATTACTTGAGGATAAAGAACCGAAAGGATAGTATTTGGAGTAAAGCTTGAAATTTAGCCTGGGACATTCTCCTCTCCAGGGCAGAGTGAAAAATTATATGACAGCTAGAAAACATGCACAGAAAAATAGGTTCATGATTCAAGAATAGCATGAAAGGGGGGCACCTGGAGGGCTCAGTTGGTCAAGTGTCTGATCTAGGCTCAGAGTCATGATCTCCCAGTTGGTGGGTTGGAGCCCTGCACCAGGCTCTGTGCTGACAGCTCAGCCTGGAGCCTGCTTCAGATTCTGTGTTTCTTTCTCTTTCTGCTCCTCCCTTGTTTGCACTCTGTCTCTCTCTCTCTCTCTCAAAAATAAAATAAACATAAACACATAGCATCAAAGAATATTTCAAGTGTTCATTATTATCAAAATTTTCTTTATTTTATAGGGTTTGGTCTGTTATTTTTTACTATTTTATTAATTTACTCTAATAATTTGTATCAGAGGGGCAATGTCATTAGCGCTTACATTTCATAGCTTTATGTTTTTATTTCATGCTTTGGATATGTACACATTTTCAAGTGTATAAATTACTTAGCCTCGCTAATTTTTTAACAATTTAGGTATTATGTACATCTTTATATGGGAAATATTGATAACTGACATAATCACAGATTAATAATCAACACAATTAATGTTACAATTTGAGAAAGGCAGGGAATAAATACCTGCATACCTGTGTGTTATTTCTCTCTGGGAGCCGCAATGACTAATGTCCTACTAATTAGCTAGTGCTAACCATGTGCCAGGCGTCAGTGACTAATGACCTACTAGTTAGCTATTGCTAACCATGTGCCAGGCACAATGCTGAATGCTCTCCACAGAGCTGCTTTTATTGAGGCCATTTTACAGATGAAAAGCCCGAAGTTTAAGGGGCTACATGACTCCCTCAGGACCCAGACTTGGGGAGAGGGTGAGACAGGACTGAATCTCAGACAGTGAGATGGAAAACCTCGCCCTTAACCACAACCCCACATGACAAATGATTCAGCCAATATACAGCGATCACTTTCTCGCCACCTTTGAGTGGAGCTTATTATGAGCTACACTAGGGCTCAGAGACGCAAACCTTAATGGAGAGATCAGGCATGTAAGATGAACTGAGAGAACAGGTGGGGGTACAATAGGGAGTGGTGGGGATTCTAGCCAAATGGAGATCACTCAGCTCTAGGAGGGAGCTGGTATTGAGCTCCAGTTAATTGTTTATACGGAGAAAGCAGACCCACATTTACTCTTCAGAAAACTATATTTTCCATAAGTAAAGTTTTTTTTCTTTTAGAAATATTTCATTAGCCAAACAAAATATTTCCTGTGGGCCAGAATCAGCTGATGGGTCATTGGTTTTGGTCTGCCCCTCGATTTGTAGCCTGAGAGCTAGATTCAGTTTCTTGTCATTGTCTGCCTCTCTCTGCCATCACTTTCTGCTCTCTTCCTGCTTTTTTATTTTTTTATTTTGAGAGACTGTGAGAGCATGAGCAAGGGAGGGGCAGAGAGAGAGGGAGAGAGACAGAATCCCAAGCAGGTTCCATACTGTCAGTGCAGAGCCCAACGTGGGGCCCAAACTCACGAACACTGAGATCATGACCTGAGCCGAAACCAAGAGTTGGATGCTTAATCCACTGAGCCACCCAGGCGCCTTTGCTCTCTTCCTGCTTTTGAATTAGCGCTCCTTCATTGGTTCAACTTATCAAGCACTTTTTTAAAATTTTTTTAATGTTTTATTATTTCTGAGAGAGGGAGAGAAACAGCGTGAGCAGGGGAGGGTCAGAGAGAGAGAGGGAGAGAGAGAGAATCCCAAGCAGGTTCCATACTGTCAGTGCAGAGCCCAACGTGGGGCCCAAACTCACGAACACTGAGATCATGACCTGAGCCGAAACCAAGAGTTGGATGCTTAATCCACTGAGCCACCCAGGCGCCTTTGCTCTCTTCCTGCTTTTGAATTAGCGCTCCTTCATTGGTTCAACTTATCAAGCACTTTCAAAAGCCAGGCACCAGGCTCCGAGCGCACAAGTGCAATCCTGGCCTGCAGGAGCCCACAGCCCGTGGCTGGGAAGCACGGACACTTCCCTCATTTGAATGTGCACACAAGTCATCTAGGACACGTTGTGATCACACAGATTCTGCTTCAGTAGTGCCGGGTGGGGCCTGAGCATCTGCATTCCCAGGAAGCGCCCAGGTGATGCGGATGCAGCAGGCCCATGGACCACACCGTGCATAGGAAGGACCTAGAGTAAAGGATGACCTTTTGGCTAAGAAAGTTCCTAAGCCGAAGGCTCCCTGCGCTTGGCTTTTCAGAGGTGACCTGGGCCGTCCAACACCCCCAGCCTCTAATCCCCTGCCACATTCCTCCCCTCATCCTAATTTATCTTGAGATTTCGTCTAGCTGAGATCACTTGTAAAGAATTTTATCTACATCTTTGTTCTGAGCTGGCACTGAGCACGCCTCCTCCTGCACATCGCCCCTTCCTGATCTGGGGCATGTATCTCTCTCTGAGGAATTTCTGTCTGTGCCCCTCCATGTCTCAGAGCCGTGGTACCCAGCACCCGCCTGGGCCCTTGCTGGCAGCCTGCTAAGGGTGACAGCTTGGCATGGGAGCCACCTGGACAGACCCTGGACTCCACTTTGTACTTGTTGTGTGACCTTGGACAAGCTGCTCCCCTACCCCCCATGCCAGTTTCAGCATCTGTAAATCAGGGATGTCATGTCCACTTGCCAGGGTGTCAGGGAGATTGGGCCAATACACTGTAGGGGGCCCCTCTCACTTCCCTTTCTAAAAGGAAACTCAATCACTTTAAGAATTTCATGTTGCTTGTGTCCTGAAGAAAATACTAACATAAGGAACTAATTTCTACTGTTGTCCCAGGAACGTGATCAATTACACTCAGAGGAATTATAAAGTCTTCCTTGGTGAGTGGCCTTTCATTCAGTCAGCAGACATGTTCCCATTCCTGGTGTGGAGTCAGATGTGTAAGGGGTGAACCATACAGAAGCTGGGCAGACCTGTGAACGGTCACCAAAGGTGGGCAAGTGTCACACACAGGTGTCTGCAAAGTCAGGAGGTGTAGAAGCAAACTGTTGAATAGCATGTTTGGCAAACTTTCAAATAATAATCTCCATGTATTTTCAGGTGAAACACTTCTGGGAAACAATGGGCCCGGCTGTCAATCAACAAATACACCACAAATACACAAAAAGTGACGAAATTCAGAGGAGGTATTGCTAGTGTACTTTTTACAACCTAAACGCCTAGAGCCATTGCTTTAAATTCAGAGGCATTTTTACCTGAGAGGCTGTCTGATGACTGAAGAAAAGCACATTGACCAAATTATTTGGAAAGGTTACCAACCAAATTAAAAAAATCAGTTTACCTTCTGTTTCTTGGTTTTGCAGATGCCCTCTTATACTACCTTTTTATTTTGAAATAATTCTAGAATCACAGAAATTGCAAAGAAATATACAGCAAGGTCCTGTGCACACTGCCAGGGGAATATCCTACATAATTCTAGCACAGTATCAAAACTTGGAAACTGACCTTGGGACAATCCACAGAGCTGACTCGAATTCCAACACATATACCTGGGCTCGTGTGTGTGTGTGTGTGTGTGTGTGTGTGTGTGTGTGTGTGTGTTGAGGGGGGTACTACGCAATTTTATTGCACATGTACCTTCATGAGACCATCACCACAGTCAAGATACTCAAGTATACCAGCGTCATGAGTCTCTCTCTGATACCCCTTCATAGTCCCACCCAATTCCTTCACCCCCGTTCCTGACCCAAGCTGTAGATACTTAAGTTATCTGCATTTTGTGCATGAGGGACCTGGGGCACAGAGAAGTCAGCAACTTGCCCAAGATCATGTAGCTAGTAAGTACTGGGTCTGGCTTTTGAACTCTTTATCATGAAAGAAGCTTATTGTGGAGGGGGCGTTGGGGCAGAGCTCAGAGCTGCAGGTAAGTGTGGGGACAGCCTCGTTGGCAGAAGTCTGTCCTAGAATTAAACATGGCCCCCGATGTCACCTCCTTCATTCCAGACTCATCTCTGTAAGTACAGCCTCTGGGCTCCTTAGCCCTGCAGTTGCCCCTCTTCTGGAGGCAGAATTAGTGGGGCCCAGTGCAAAATAAAAATGCAGGGTTCTGCCTTCAAAAAGCAGGAAAACAGTGCCCTTGCAGGTATTAAATACGAAGTTTATTCCTTTCTTTTGTGAGCTCTCTTTTGACCTGGCAGAGGGTGGTTCCTGGATCAGCAGCACCAGTCAGCGTCACCTGGGAGATGGTTATGAATGCAGATTCACAGGCCCCACCCCAGAATTCTGAAACCTGTAAGTTTGGGGATGAGCCCAGCAGTCTGGGTTTTAACAAGTCCTCCAGAGGATTCTGGTCCATAGGGAACACTGCAGTAGAGCTAGGATTCAGTAGAGCAAGAAAGGAAGAGAGAGAGAGAGAAAGAGAGAGAGAGAGAGGGAAGGCATGAAAGACACATGGTGGAGGGTTGGGAAAGTGTCCCCTGCACATCTATAGATCTTAGTTCACTCTATGGTCACAGCTCTCTTGACAAGTAGGTAGTTCTATTTCTATATCAGATAACGAAAAAGAGACTCAGAGAATTTAAATTATTGGTCCAAGTTCTCCGAATTAGTGAGTGGCAGAGCTAAAAGTTGAAGTCTGGGTCTGTTTGACTCCTAAGCCTAGGCTTTTCCCCCAATTTTTCTTCCTCCTTCCCCACTTCTCTCTCATTTGGAGGGTGCTCGCTGAGCATCTGTTCTATGCCAAGACTGCACTGAGTCGCCTCCTCATTGCAACTCACCGGGCAACGCGGTTGTGCCAGATATGGCTGCCGCACACTGGAAACGCAGCTGGTATCACCGAGCACTGGGCTTGTTCATTTCATTACGAATGTGGCTTGCATTAGGTCTTTATTGAACAGAGCTGCTCTGGAGCATGACTTTGGCCAAAAGAATGAACTGCACGTTCCTCTTCAAGGGCATCTATTTCCAGGGACACCAGGGGGAGTTTCCCACACCTGGTACTGTGGTCAGTTGGGAAAAGTGAGGTTAAGACAGGAGGGCCAGACCACAAAGCAAGAAGTCCAGGCAACCCCTTTCGGATTTGCTGATTCTCCCGCTCCCAGGGGTGACGAGTGCTTGTGAACTTCTCATCTGATTTCATTTCTAGTCATTACCCATCGTCTGGTGCTCCGCGGGCAAACTCAGCGGGGCTGCCCGAGGTCAGGCTGATACGCAGGCTGGCTGGTACCAGGTGCCGAGATAGGCCGACATCGGCATCCCGCTCAGGAGGCGGCTAATGGGATGAGCGATGCTCTGTGGATGTCAGGAGCCCGGGATCAGTCTCCTTCCGCGGGCTAATCTGTGTGTGCTGGCTTCGTTTCAAGGTCAGGCCTCTGAGATAGCGGGTGGCAGCTCTTCTAACTGCTCCAAGCCGCACGCTGGATAAGGACAGGCGGCAGCAAGCCCAGTGCCCGGAGTGGCTTCAAAGACCCCGTGCAGCCATGAGAAACTGCTGGAGCCCATTCTTTCTGGGTGGCACCTTGGAGGTCACCAAGACCTGCCCTCTTATCATACAGATCGGGAAACGGAGACCCAGGGAAGGGAGGGAAGCTGCCCCAGCAAGTCAGGGGCTGAGCTGGGTCTGGACCCACTGCAGAGATGTCAGGGCCCCTTCACTGAGAACTTGGCACATGCGCATGTAACTGCACACAAAGAATCATGGCTCGGCTTTGAGTGGCCAGGCTTCTGAGTTGCCTCCCGCGGGTCCCTGTGAGTTTCTGCCAGGGTCTATCATCTTGCTCCTCCTGAGGCAGAGTGGTCTTCTCTGCAGACACCGGTGGGGCAAGGTAGCAAGCACAGCACAGCTGGTGGTAGAGACGAACGGCAGCCCACCCTCCTCAGCCCCTGCCTGGTCCTTGCAACGCCCCCATCGTGACCCCGGGTGCCCTTTCTAACATACAGCTGTGGGTCTANCTGTGCGTGGTCAGGGCCCCTTCACTGAGAACTCGGCACATGCGCATGTAACTGCACACAAAGAATCATGGCTCGGCTTTGAGTGGCCAGGCTTCTGAGTTGCCTCCCGCGGGTCCCTGTGAGTTTCTGCCAGGGTCTATCATCTTGCTCCTCCTGAGGCAGAGTGGTCTTCTCTGCAGACACCGGTGGGGCAAGGTAGCAAGCACAGCACAGCTGGTGGTAGAGACGAACGGCAGCCCACCCTCCTCAGCCCCTGCCTGGTCCTTGCAACGCCCCCATCGTGACCCCGGGTGCCCTTTCTAACATACAGCTGTGGGTCTAACCATCTCTCCTACCAGCTGAAGACTTTCAGTCTTTCTGCCCAAGCCTCCTTGACCAGCATGTGATGCTCCCCGTGACCTGGCCCCTGCCCACTTGCCCCCCTGGTCCTCTACTCCGAGTCTCCACACACCTTCTCCAGAACCCCTGTGCCTTTGCGCCCTCTGTCCCCTCTTCTGAACCATTCGGGGAATGTGCTCCTCCTGTCTGCCCATCTGGAGGAGTGACACCTTCCCTGACCACACCCACAAGTCACCCTCCCTCCTTGCTTTGGGCTCTCAGGCCTGGGGACACCTCTGTCAGAGCACTTACCACACGGCATTGGGATTGTCTGCTTACAGGTAGTAGCTAGGCAGTAACTGTGTTATTATTATTAATAATGACGATAAAGAGAGATCGTAGGGAGGAGGGAAGGATATAAGAATAACAGACTATGAACCCGGCACTGGGACCTCACTGCATCCTCACCAAACCCGACGCACTTGCCTCTATTGTTACCTCCAGTTTATAAACGGTGAAACACAGCACAGGGATATTCAGTGACTTGTCTTCGGTGGCAGGGCCGGGCCTCTGTCCGGGTATCCCTGACTCTTGGAGGTGAGCACTCTGGCACGCTGACCAGAGCCAGATGCTACGGGGACATGCGTGTCCTGCTGGGACAGTGCAGGACACAGGCAGGAAGGGAGGTGGTGCCTGGGCTCGGGGTCCTGACTCTCCCCTCCCCCCCGACCCCCCTTCTGCATGCAGACACCAGCTGGCTCCCGGGACCATCTGCCTCCCTGGCACGTGTGGGCACGATGACCACGTCTCCCTGATTTCCATGTGGTGTCACTGCTCGCGCTGCACAGACCTCAGCCCTCAACTCCTGGTTCGAGCTGAAAACCCAAGAGGCCGGAGGCAGCCCCCACCCAGGCTGACTCCCGCAGGGGAGGGCTCCGTGGGAGAGTGGAGTGCCTGCCGACCTCTGAACTGAGCGGCTTCCGCCGGAGCCTCCAGCACTTTATCTTGAGAAAGACAGTCTGCGGGCCCAAAGCAGGCAGGCATTCTGCCATGGGAACTGGGCCCAGACTCAGAGCAGCCATTATACCCTCCATGACCTCCCGCCCAAGAAGACGGCACTTCCCTCCTCCTACTCCCTCAGACTCAGGGCAGCTGCCGCTCCTGTCCCGAAGGGCTTATCCCCAGCCCCACAGGCTGAGGTCCTTGCACCCCCAGGAGGAAATGCACCTGCAAAGGCACCCTACCTTGGGACCCCGGTGTGGTTCTGCAGAAAGGGTCAAGGCCAATGATGTGATACTCAGCCCTCAAGAAAACAGAACCATAGACTGTGTCTGGTGCACTGCGTGTTTGGTGGAGACTGTCACCTGTCACCTCCCCTCCCTTCCTGAAGGCACTAGAGTCTCTTGCTTCCACCGTGTGAAGTTTTGGTGGGAGGGTCTGTCCGGGTGCTGGAGTGGATGGGCCTTCCCTTGCCACGTGAGTGTCGCCGGGCGCAGGCCCGTGGCCTCAACACCAGCACTGAGACTCCGGACTTGAACAAGCGACCCCAGGACTGAGGGGCCAACTGAGATGCAATCTTTCCGGCACACGTTCCTGACCCCCCCCTCTGTTTCTGCCTCCAGGACCACTGAGCAGCCCTGCTGCCTGCCCCTTCCACAGGGAGCTCTCCAGCTTCCAGAAGATTCCGCAACCTCTGACCAGTTCTCCCCTTGCCTGAGTTAGCCTGAGCTGGCTTCACCTGCAATTGGGACTCTTGAAAGATGCACCCAGCCATGGAGGAGACATTACAGTCTGGCAGTTAGTCGCCAGAAAGACTTAGGGCTCCGGGCTAACTCTCTGTAGGCACCTGACGTGCCTCCGCTTGGCAATACTGTGCTAATACCCGAAGAAGAATATTTGAGCCACGTCGCGCTGCTTTATTGGTTACTCAATTCATTCCATCAGACATAAGTATCCGATGGATTTAGCAGCTGTTTTGTCCTCAGTGCCAAAGCAGGCCTCTCCACTCCTTGCCCCATTCCGTTCCTGCATATCTGGAGGGAGGCCTAAACATGGCCTGGGGGCAGAGGGTTAGGGTTAGGGTTAGCAAGCCCAGGGGGATCAAGTCCCCAAGGGGCAGACAGCTTTCAAAGGGCTGGGGGTCGGTGGGGTTTGCAGGTAGAATTCCAGTCACCAATTCCAGCGCATGTGGGTTTCGTCCCACGTCACCAAGTGATTCTCCGACACCAGCTGGGCATCCTACAACTTAACTCTGTATTCACACTATCTACCTGGAGAAAACGTCAGACCCACGGGGTAGGGGTTCAGTCCTACAAAACGGCCTACCTCACCCCACACACAGGTGCCAACTCAAGGCCACGCTGTCATCGTGCTTCTCACCCATGGGCCGTGGGTCTCAGATTCCCAAACCACCCACTCCTTGGCTTTGGTGAATTTGCTAGAGCGGCTTACCAAACTCAGAGAAACTGTTTCGTTTCAAGATCACTGGTTTATTGTACAGAGATATACTCAGGAACAGCCACGTGGAATTGCGGCGTAGGGTGAGGTATGTGGAAAGGGCTGTGGAGCTCCCGGGCCCTCCCTGAGCACATCATTCTCCCCACATCTCCACGTGTTCACCAACCTGGAAGGTGTCCAAACCCTCTCCTTTCGGTTTGTTACGGAGGCTTCGTTGCGTGGGTATGATTTATCACATCACTGGCCATTGGTAATTGAACTTAATATTTAGCCCCTCTCCCCACCCGGAGGTGGACCTGAAAACTCCAATCTTCTAAACACTTAGCTGGGTCCCCTGACAACCAGACTCTAACCTGAGTCGACCCAGGGGCTTTCCAAAAGGCACCTCATTAACATAACAAAGGGCACTCTCTTCACTTAGGAAATGCCAAGGGTTTTAGGAGCTCCTGCCAGGAACCAGGGAAAGCATCAGGTATATAAATATCTATCCATCTGTCTAGTCTAGCTACTTATCTATCTTAATCCAAATCACAGCGTCAGGCCAGGCAACTAACTGTCTGGGTAGAAAAGGCCAAGTGGGAAGGAGACCCAGGCAGGTTCCTTGAATCCCAGCCCCTTTCTGGGGCTTGACTCCTTCCTCCTGACCAGGAGCCAGGAGTGTTGGTGCAGAGCGGAACTCTGGTTTAGACCCTGGTTTAGAGGTGGCTCAAGCTGCAGTCCCAGCACTTAGTGACCGTGGGAGCACACCAACAATCAGCGGGGAGGGCTGGCTGAAATGCGCAGGGATGGGGCTGGGTAGGTAGGAGGGCCTGTAAAGCCTGTCATGTAATTGGCAGGTTTCTCCACTAGAGGGCACTCACAGTATAATTTTCCCTCACCTATTTACTTTTAATCCTAACCTGATGAAAAGTTGAGACTTTTCATACTGTTGAAGAACAACTTAAAATTCATGTAGTTGATCTTATGCATGATTATACCTGAGTCCTACCACATTTCCAAGAGTTGTCAAGCGTTCCTTCTCTGGGATATCGGGTGTGGCCCACCTGGCCTTTTGCAGCCAAAATGATTTGCCCAATGGAGATGGCTGAGCCCTTCCTGCTCAGCGCCCCACGAAGGCTGACTGGACCCCTCACTGCCCATTACTGACCCGCTTTCCCTGAGCGGCCTCACATCTGCCTTCACCCTCACCCCCGGCCTGCTCCACAGCCTTCAGGAGGGCTGCGTGTGCAAAGACAAGGGGGCAGTGATAGGGCCCAGGTGGAAATACACTAGGTCCTTCCTGTACCAAGTGCCCGTGCTGGGTAGCAGCTTTGTGCCTGGGTGCCAGCCCTGACTCCCACTACCATCTAGCTGTGCATCGTGGGTTGCATCTCCTCTCTAAGCCCCAGTGTTTTTTTAAATCAAATTTTATTTAAAATTTAAAAACTTTATTTAAAATAAAATAAAGTATGCCCAGGGGTGCCCAGGTGGCTCAGTCGGCAGGTCATGATCTCACGGTCGTGAGATCAAGCCCTGCATAGGGCTCTGCACTGACACAGTGGAGCCTGCTTGAGATTCTCTCTTTCTAGCTCTCTCTGCCCCTTCCTCTTCCCCACATGAGTGTGCATGTGCATGCACTCTCTCTCTCTCAAAAAAAAAACAAGTACTCCCTTGGAGGGATGTTTTGAGCATTGTAGCGGGCAGAATAATGGTCCCACAGACATGTCCACATCTTTTTTTTCTTTTAATTTTTTAATGTTTTTTTTTTAATATTTTATTTACTTTTGAGAGGGAGATAGAGACAGCATGAGCAGGGGAGGATCAGAGAGAGAGGGAGGCACAGAATCTGAAACAGGCTCCAGGCTTGAGCTAGCTGTCAGCACAGAGCCCGATGCGGGGCTTGAACCCACGAACCGTGAGATCATGACCTGAGTCGAAGTCGGACGCCCAACCGACTGAGTCACCTAGGTGCCCCTTTAATGTTTATTTTTGAGAGAGAGTGAGAGAGACAGAGCACAAGTAGAGAGAGAGAGACACACACACACAGAGTCCAAAACAGGCTCCCGGCTCTGAGTTGTCAGCAGGAACCCGACATGGGATGGGACTCATACCCACAAACTGCGAGATTATGACCTGAACCGAAGCTGGTCACTTAACCGACTGAGCCCCCCAGGCGCCCTAGACATGTCCACTTCTTAATTCCCGGGATCTGTGGATGTTACCTTACATGGCAAACGGGTCTTCTTCCCCCCAGAGTGAACGAAATCCTTGTAAATAACTCTGACCCGGATAAAGAGCCTGCACACTGGTGATGTTTTCCCATCTTGTCCTTGGGGCAAACGCTCAGGGCCTTTGTGAGTCCGTGGCTGGGGCGTGCCGCCCTCCCCCTTTCAGTTCCAGCCTCCCCTTACTGCTCCCTAATTCCCAGGCGCAGGCCCCTGGCCCCTCCCCCAGTCCCTTCCTCCCTGCCCTCTTCATTTCTCTCCTATCTTCTTTGCAGAAGCCTTTACCCCTGTTCCATCGTCAGCCAAGCCTCTCTTTTCCACACCACACCCTGGGACCCTCTGCCGCCACCTTCTAACGTGCAGTTTTAGTACCAAGGTTTTTGCAGTAGATTAAATACCCACGTGGGAAAACCCAAAGGAAACCAGGGGCATGTGCACTTCGCATCCAGGGCGTGAACCTGGGGAGGGGCTTCCTGCCTTCTGCCTGTGTCTCCTGGAATTGCCAGTAAAGACACAGCAAAGGTGAACGGGTCCCTGCCCCGGGCCTGGCGGCACTCACCGCTGCTCCCCACAGGCCGCTGCTGGCTGGCCTGAGCCTGGGCTGGCTCTCGGGGCACAGCAGACAGTCAGGTCACCTCATCAGACTGGCGGGGTGGCCGGGCTGCTTGGACACTGGAAGCCTGTCGGTTCGCAGAGCCCAGTGAGACCCGAGTACATTGGGTTCACTGCCACCACTTCCCAGAAGGAAGTCTAAATTTGGACGGCACACTGGAGGCACGTGATGACGAGATGGCTGTCACTAATGTCCTGCCCAGGGCCTCGGCTCTCACTGTTCCCATCCATGCGGGTGGCCTCTTCATTCAAGTGCCTGCAATGCTTCCAGAGGCCTTCTATCTGCAGGGAGCTTGGCCATGCACAGGGCAGGCCAGAGATGCCAGAATTAGCCCCGGGAAGCAGCCAGTGGAGCTAAGGGGGTAGGGTAGCCCCCAGTCTGCTCATCCCATGGGCGGGGCACCTCCGAGGCCTGCTCCCCATGGTCCCCACAGCTGCCCCCGGAATTGAACCCTGGGTTCCCACAGCGGCAATCTGCTCACTAGCACGCCCGGAGTGGCTTTCCTCCCTCCCTGTTCCCTTCCCCCTGCTTTTTGGGAATCACCTCTTAATAAAACTGCTAGGAGCCGGGTCTCAGGCTCTGTCTCTGGGGGAAGCCAGGCTACCAAAAGCAGCCGACTGTGGAATCAGCCCTTCCGGAAGCAGAGTGGCCTCAGCTTCGAGACACATCTACTTAGTTCAATAACAATCACATTTGAAAACTGGGAATTTTTTTCTTTTAATGGTTCTGTAACTGCCAACACGATAGCAGTTCCTTGGATTAAAATATTTCCCTTCATTCCACCGCATCTCCATTCTCTGTTTTGAGATTCATGATAAACCTTATCTTAAGGCTCTGTATCTGTGCTAGTGGGTTTTCCCTGCACTTATCTGCATATGATCCAGATGTTGTATTTGGACCTTCGTCCTAAGATATGCCCGTTGCCTGGTTTCCCTTGTGCTTATGCGAATTTTAAAATCCAATTTCCAAAAGTGAATTACCCAGACAACTGATTGGATTTTCTAATATGCCCCCAGATTTGCAATATCCTCTAGATTTTGCCCAAATTTCTGAGTAGCGCTTGGAGACAGCGCTGTTGTTCTTAGAGGGAGGAGCACCCTGAAGGAGGTCTGCCCTTCCAGGCCAGAGGCGCCCCAGCAGGGCCAGCAGGGCCAGCTCCAGCACAGAGCTGACAGGTGCTCAGGCCTACCTGGGCTGATCTCAAAGAGGTGCTTCCCTGCGTCCTCGGGGCCAGGAAGGAGTTCCGTCACCCGGGTGCCTTGCAGAGAAATAAATCCCTAAAATGAAGAGACAAACACAAACAGGGGAGGCATGAGATGGCTGGGGAAAGGGTTCCTGGAGAGAGAGGGTGGGGCTTGGGGTCAGGGGCCCAACCTTCCGGGTGCTGGTGGGGCTGACTGGGTGCCCGCAGAGGCATGTGTGTGTGGGATCCCGGGTGGACTGGGGCGGACATTGTGGTTTACACACGCAGTCGGAAGACCTCTGTCCACAAGCAGAGCCTGGAGGTGTTAATCCCCGGTTAAGGCATGGAAACGCACCTCTGAAGCAGGGAGGAAGGCCCCCATCGTTACCCCCTTCCGCCCCCTCACCCTACCCCGTTCTAATGCAGCCTTCCTGGGGCATGAGATTTAGGCTCTGGAGGGTCAGGGAGAGGAAGGCTGGCACACTGGGGCTGGCTTCTTGCGTGTGACTGGCCCTGAGGTGACACGGGAGATCAACAGCTCTGTGAGTCCGGTTCTATCCCTGCCTGGGGGCTGGGATTTCATTTCTTGTTTAGTGGAAGTCAACTAGCACACGGGAGGTACCCGGCACAGATCTCACCATGTGCCTGGGGTATCTATGTATGTACGTTACCGTACTCTCCAATGCTGAAATCTGGTAGGCTAAAAGACCATAGGGTGCCGGGACAGGCACACTGGGTTTGAGTCTCAACCCTGCACTTCTGGGCTGTGTGACCTCAGGCAGACCACTTAACTTCTCTGAACCTCCGTTTCCCCATTGGGATAATGGCACCGTAACTCCCACTTCTCGGGGGGCATTGAGACACCAGATTCCCGTTCAGGAGTCCCTGCTTGAGATGGGCGCTGTCACAACCACCTTTCCTCTAGCCCTTTTCCCACCCACAGCGCTAGGCAGGGCCTCCTTTTTTCCCTTTCTCTGTTAGTGACTGATCTCTGCTGTGGCTTTTCTCATTTTGTTCATGTTCAGATTTCCTCATTTAAGATTGCATGTAGCTCTGGCTATATATTTTTGGCTCTCTCCATGCAAAACCTATCTTAAAATCCATTTCTATAGCATATATCTGGGCCTTAAATCCTGGCTCAGTTACTGGGTGGCTGTGTGACCTCAGACAAATTGCTTAACCTCTCTGTGCAATCTCACAATTATCTTATTTGTGAAATAGGAATGATAATGATACTTTGTGGGGCTGCTGTGAATATTGAACGAATGGTCCTGGGAAGGCCTTACAGCAGTGTCTGGCACATATTAAAGCACGTTTGCATCTATGTTTGCCCAGGTGAGGGGCATGGTTATGTCACCTGCAGCCCCCAACTCCTGTGCGTGTTCACAGAGTGTTCTTCTCCGCACACCATCTTTTCCAGGCAATTCCTGGGTCTAACAGGGTAGCTGGATTCTCTACATGGCCGCTGGTGTCTCATGCTGCAAGGGACACACGGACATACCTTTTCTCATAGAAGCCACACAAAGGCAGGACAATGTTGTTGCTTTAGAGAAATTACAGCAATAAACCAGAGAACCAGCTGGCAATTGTTGTAACTGAATCATCGGTTGCTTTCTTGCTAGGGAATCTGGAGCTACTGGGAATCTATTAGGAGTGCAGCCCCAGCGTGGGGAGGCGTGTTCATCAGATGGTGTGGACAAGATCCATCACTGGCTGACGCAATGATCTCTGGTGCTTGCTGTTTCAGTAACTAGGCACTTGCTCTATTCCTCTGTTCCTCAAGAGCAATCATCCATAAAATGGGAATAACATTGTTGACACTGACATTACTTTTTTTTTAAAAAATAAAAAAAATTTTTTTCAAGAGACAGAGCACAAAGCAAGAGAGAGGCAGAGAGACAGGGAGACACAGAATCAGAAGTAGGGTCCAGGCTCTGAGCTGTCAGCACAGAGCCCGACGTGGGGCTCAAACCCACAAACTGCAAGATCATGACCTGAGCCGAAGTCGGAAGCTTAACCGACTGAGCCACCCAGGCTCCCCTGACATTACTTTTTATTCCAGCTAAAGAGAAAAGCAGTCATAGCTACTGTTTATGGGGCTGGTTCTATATTCCCGGCTCTTTGTTTAAGTAGTTGGATCTAATCTTTCTGGAGACCTCACGGGGCAGATACTATTATTGCCATCTTCCTGGACGAGCAGATGGAGGGTGGAGAGAGAGAGAGCGACCAGCTCCTGGTCCCACTGCTGGCAAGGGCAGGCTGGGAGGTGCACCCAGCCGCGTCTGATGCGGAGCATATCGCCTCTCATTTGTGATAGCAGCTGCTGTCTGACTTTGTGCGCAAGAAGCTGTTGTAGAGAGCCAGGCTGTGACTTTGGGACCCACTGTTCTCCTCTCAGTCTGTGAATCCCAGTGAGGTTCCCACTGTGGCAAGGGATCTTCAGAATTGTTTTGGGGCCACCCAGATCCCTCCTGCCTCCATGAGTGGAGAGCCCGGCTTAGATCCCAGCACGTTTCTCTGCTCCAGCACTGGGTGGGTGTCGGGGCGGGGGGAGCGGAGGCAGTCTGCTTTCCCATTGCTCACGACAGCAGTAAGCTATGTAAGGAGTCACTGTGAAGCATCCAGGGGAGACACTCAGGGCGGGTCTGAGCCTTGAGCAGAGGACATGAGAATCACCTTAGAGCTTGTCAAAACACAGGGCACCGGGTCTGTGCGGTGGCAAATGCTTAACCATAGGCTCTCAGGAAAAAATAAGGCCACCAAATTTGTAGCGTTTGCCAACTGATATGATGTAAGTAACCCCTGTGGCTGATTTTATAAATTGACAGAACAATTGTCAGTAAGGATATAGATGGCTTGAAAGACCACCATCAACTAACTTGACCTAATTGCCCCCCCCCGAAAAATGAAGAACATGCATTCTTTTTAAATGCACATGACACTATGATGGCTATACACAGGTCTCGATAAATGGTAAAGAATTTAAATACAACATTAAGGGGGCGCCTGGGTGGCTCGGGTGTCTGACTTCGGCTCAGGTCATGATCTTGCGGTTCATGAGTTCTTGCCCCGCGTCGGGTTCTGTTGCTGACAGCTCGGAGCCTGGAGCCTGTTTCGGATTCTGTCTCCATCTCTTCCTGCCCCTCCCCTGCTCATGCTCTCTCTCTCTCTCAAAAATAAATAAATATTAGAAAAAAAAAACCACAACACAATGTTATGTTCTCTGACCACAAAGGAATCAAGTTAGAAATCAGTAACAGAGAGATTTCTGGAAAATCCCCAAATATGTGAAAATCCCATGAATATACTTCTAAATAATCCATAGATCAAAAAAGAAATAAAAAAATTAAAAAGTATTTTGTATTTTATAAAAACAAAAACACGACATTTAAAAATTTGAAAAATGCCTTTCAAGAAGTACTTGAGGGCTAAGTTATAGCACTCAGTGCTGACATTTGGAAAAAAGGCCTCTTAGGTCTCTACCTTAAGGAAGCACATAGAGAAGGGCAAGTTAAACCCAAAGTAAAACAAAGAAAAAATAAAGATCAGAGTGGCTACAAATAAATAGAAAAATCATAGAGAAAAATCAATGAAACCAAAAGCTGTTTTTTTTTTTGTTTGTTTTTTTTGTTTTTTTTTGTTTGTTTTTCCAAAAGCTGTTTTTTTAAGATCAATACAATTGATAAGCTTTTAGTCAGACTAATCAGGGGAAAAAAAGAGATTACCAATATCAGGAATGAGAGAGGTGACATCACTGGAGATTCTTAAGATATTAGAAGGACAAGGTGATGTTAAGAACAACATTTGCTAGCAATTAGACAGCTTAGCTGAAATGGACCAGAAAGATACAAACTACTGATGCTCACTCAGGAGAAATAGAGACATAGCCCTATACTTTGCACAGAAATGGAACTTGTAGCTAAATATCTTCCCACAAAGAAAACTCTAGGCTTAGATGGCTTTATTTGTGAATTCTGTCAAATATTTAAAGAAATAATACTAATACTACCCACAGTTTTCTTGAAAATTAAGAAACAGGTTTATTTTCCAATGCATTTCATGAGGCCAGCTCTATCTTTACATATAACCAGTCAAAGATATTACAAGAAAAGGCCATTACAGATTAAGATCCCCCAGAAACACAGATGCAAAAATTCTCAGCAAGAATTTAGCAAATCAAACTTAACAACATATAAAAAGGCAAACTGTAATTCACCATATTAGTAAAGTAGAGAAAAGAATAGGACCATCTCAATGGATATAGAAAAAGCATTTGAAAAAATTCAACATCCATTCCCAATTAAAAATGTCAACAAATTAGGGATAAAACCAACTTCTCCAACCTGGTAAAGGGTATCTATAAAAAACTAAAAGCTAATACCATACTGAAAGTTCTTCCCCTCAGACCATGATCAAGACAATGATGTTTATTCTTACCACTTGTACAAAATATTATACTGGAGTCCTAGCTGCTGTAGCAATGCAAGAAAAAAGTTGCTCAGATTGGAAAGGAAGAAGTAAGGAGCACCTGGGTGGCTCAGTTGGTTAAGCGTCCAACTTAGGCTCAGGTCATGATCTCATGGTTTGTGAGTTTGAGCCCCACGTCAGGCTCTGTGCTGACAGCTCAGAGCCTGGAGCCTGGTTCAGGTTCTGTGTCTCCTTCCCTCTCTGTCCCTCGCCTGCTTGCACTCTGTCTCTCTCTCCCAAAAATAAATAAACATTAAAATTTTTTTTAAAAAAGTAAGAAGTAAAAGTGCTTTCACAGACAACCTAATTGTCTATATAGAAAATCTGGTGAAAACCTACAGAAACTAAACTGTTAGTTTGTAGTTATTAGAACAAATAAATGAGTTTGGCAAGGTTGCAAGGGCACAAGAGAAATGCACATAACTGAATCATATCTCTAGATACTACCAAGGAGCAATTGGAAACTGAGAATCAAAACCATTTTTAATTTGCATCAAAAATATGACATACTTAGGGATAAGCATGGCAAAAGATGTTTAAGTCTGTTCACTAAGATCCATAAATCATTGTGAGAGAAATAAGAGAAGACATAAATAAATGGAGAGATACACTGCGTTCATGGGTCAGAGGACCCTTCATTATTCAGATGTCAATTCTCCCCAAATTGCTCTCTAGATTGAATACAATCCCAGTCAAAATCCCAGTGAGTATTTGGTAGAAACTGACCAGCTGATTCTAAAATTCATGTGGAAATATAAAGGACCTGCAATAGCCAGACAATTCTGAAACAGCAACAAAGTTGGAGATCTAATATTGCCAGATTTCAAGACTTAGTATAAAGTTACAGTAATCGCAACCATTGTGATATTGGCATCAAGACAGACAAGTAGATTACTCAAACAGAATAGGATGTTTGTATACACACACACACACACACACACACACGCACGCACGCACATATAACTGATTTTTGACAAAAGCACATAGGCAATCCCGTGAGGAAAGGAAGTATCTTCAGTAAGTGGAGTAGAGTGATTCCACATTCACATGCAAAAATAATAAACTTTGATCCGTGGCTCACTTCATGTACAATAATATGCTGAAATGAATCACAGACCTAAATGTAAAATCTAAGATAGAAACTTCTGGTAGAAAGTGTTTATGACTTTGGATTGGGTGAAGATTTCTTGGATACATCAGAAGCTCACTTCATGAAACAACTAATTGATAATTTGACTCACTTAAATAAAAACCCTGTTCCTTAGAAGATACTGAGAGAATGAAAATATGAGTTATGAAATAAAAAAATGAGAATATGAGACTAAGAATGAGAAAATATTTGAAAATCATGAGTCTGATAAAGGACTTGGACCCAAAACATACAAAGCATTTTTGAAATTTAATAATGAGGAAGGGACCTAATTTTAAAATAAGCAAAACATTTGAACAGATACTTTACCATAGAAGAGACGAGAGTGGCAAAGAAGCTCACGGAAAGATCCTCTACATCACTGGGCATTCTCATACGCTTGACATTTGATAAAGCCTTTTTGAAAGTAATTGCATTATTTTGCAATCTCTAAAATAATGTTAAAATAAAATATCCCTTTAACCTAGTGATGAATTTTGAGAATTTGTTCCAAGGAAAGACAAACGCACAAAGATACACGTATACTGATGCTCACTGAAGCATTGTTTTCCTAATGGAAAAAGTGGAAAACAGCTTACTTGCTCATCAAAGGGGTGTGGTTAAATTATTTCAGGTACAGCCTTCCAGAATGAGGTAAATGCAAAAGGTTTCTAATCTGAATTGTTAAGTAAAAAAAAAGGGGGCGCTAGAAAAATAATTGTAGTACGATCCCATCCCAATTTCTGTTACTGCCCTCTCTCAAGAACCCACACGTTACTAAACATACAGAAATGGCCCTGACAGCTTACACTTTGGGACAGAGTGGTGAGGCAGCTTTATGGTTTGGCCAGTAATGTTGGCATCAAAATAAGGAAATTTAATAAAAGGAAAAGAAAAGAAAAGAAAAAAGAAAAGAAAAGAAAAGAAAAGAAAAGAAAAGAAAAGAAAAGAAAAGAAAAGAAAAGAAAAGAAAAAAGACAGGAGCACATGGGTGGCTCAGTCCATTAAGCGTCCGACTTTGGCTCAGGTCATTATCTCATGGTCCGTGAATTCGAGCCCCGCATCGGGCTGTGTGCTGACAGCTCAGAGCCTGGAGCCTGCTTCAGATTCTGTGTCTCCATTGCTCTCTCTCTCTCTGCCCCTCTCTGGCGCTCTCTCTCTCTCTCTCTCTCTCAAAAATAAATAAACATTAAAAAAAAAAAAA